>NC_079512.1:24622093-24922093 GCF_000801105.2 Raphanus sativus | reverse complement strand
CGTGCTGCCAGGGATGTTTCTGCCGCTAGGAGAAAACAACTTGCAAAGAAATTTTGATATACCTTCATCATCTTCTAAACATGTCTCCAGAACTTTCAAACACTCGCGTATCAACCATATGGCAGAAGAAGGAAGCTGGGCACGGAAAGGGTCAATTTTGTTGACTTCAGAGACCATCGCGCTATCAACGGAGCTGCTGCTTACCATAGCAGTACATACAGAATCTTCATGAGACAATCTCCCAACTTTTGCATACCTTTCTCCATCTCCATCACACTTGTCAAGTCCTGCCTTGGTGGTTCTCTCATTTTCTATTTCTTCATCACTGGCAGTAGCATATGCACCAGTAACCAACAGAGAGTGAATAACAGCTACTGAATGACCCAAAATAAAGAATAGATGCATATACTCATTTTCGTCTTCAATATGGATTCCAGTCTCTCTTTTTATAGGATTCATTCCTTGAGCGAAAGTCAAGAGTATCAACCATGATCTCGATAACTCCCGATGTTCATGTGTTGCATACTCCGATACTACAGCATGGCTCGTAACAAATTTCAAGTCTGCAGTGACACGGTCACTTATCTCAGACAACCGCTCCCACTTTGTAGCCTACAAAAGAAAACGGTCAAATACATTTAACTGCGAACACAATCAACCGGAAATAAAACTCATCACCGTCAACGTAACATAACACAACAGTGAATAGAAAAAGTGTCATTATACCAAACAAATGAGAATCGAAGCTATATGTTTGTTTTACCTGAAGCACACCATCCTCTCCAGAACAAGAAACAAAGATATCACTGAGGCATCCCAAAAGCATATCTAGAAAATTCATTTCCTTCACCAGAAATGGTGTTAGAGTTGGCACCGTGAGGATTTGCACAGAAAATGTAGACAGTAGCGGATATTTCTTGACTGCACTATCGTTACCCTGCCTAACCGCTTCACTTATCACAACTGGATAGTAACTCGCAAACGCTTTTGCAAATTCCGACTTGAACACTGGATCAGCTATCAATTTAAGGAACAAGTCATGCAGTCTTTTCGTTACATCAAGGTCCAAGAACCTCTCAGCCTTCACGAGATAATCCAACAGACCACTCGAAGAGATAATCCTTCTAGAAACGAAACTCAGCAAACTCTCAGTCGACTGACTAAATTCAAGAAGCATCTCAACAACCGCAAACGTCAACTCGTTTGACATCTTTTGAACCACTAAAGGAGCATCGTCTGATCTAGCATCTTTCCCAGCAATACTCTCCGCAGACGAGAGCTTATCACTCCAACAAGCGAAAACCGCATCAAGCACAGGCCCAACCGAGTTCGCTACGTTCTCAGGTAAAGGCTGAATCTGCTCAGCACCTTTATGCTTCGAACAGAAACCCTCCCGTTTCCACGCCGTCTCATCCCCGCAATCACAGCAACCACCCCCGGTGTAAATAACCGAATAATCATGCATCTTGTGATCCCCATTCTCGAAACAAGACACACAGATCGCACAAGTCGGATCGTTCTCGCACGTCCTGCACTTATACGCTATATCATTCCGCCCCCAGACGGAGCCGCAAACACCCCGCTGATCAACGTTCAACTCAGCGAGATCACTCAATGAAACGCCAGGGTCTCCCTGGAACATCAGCCACTGTAGCCAATCCACGATCTCCCCGAACCTCGTTTTCATGGTGGGGCTCACCGCGGACTTCCGAGACCTGTCTCGCTCCTTCGCTTCCTTCAACCCGGCTCTAACGTCCTCTTCGGTAGGTAAGAGAGCAGAGACGATCTGTGACGTTTTGGAAGGATTAGCTCTAACGAACTCCACAAGGCCGTGTTTGGAGCAGCCTTCTTTAGGAACACCAACAGAGGCAAGCCTCTACAAAGTTAAAAAAAAATCACAGTCCAGTTAAAAAAAGTAACAAACTCTATTATATGGATCTGGAAATGGTTACCTCGATGAGGGAATCGATTGAGGTGGGAAAAAATGAACCAAAGAGAGGCGAGTCGGTGTCCATCTCAGTGGTTAACGAGATGCGGCGGCGGCGGAGATAGAGTACCACCACAGACACAAGGCTGCAGAAACACCTGCTTAACCGTAACACGGAGCTGCGACTCTCCAGGGCTTTGTTGGTTCCTCCGCCGAGGATAGCAGCAGAAGCAGAAGCAAGTGATCCCCTCTTCAAAACGATTATATCAATCAATCAATCAATCATCAACAAGGCTGGGATTTAAAATCAAATTCTATCTAAAACAGGAGGAAGAATAAATAATACCTTTCCGATCGAAGATAAAACTCTATGGGATTATCCGATTCGAGAGAGAGAAAGAGAGTTTGTTAGTTGATAAAGCGAGCCGTGACGGTTTGCGAAGCTTGGCAAGTCTCTTTCGTTTTACAATTTTAGAGATAGGAAGGGAAGAAAAAGTCTGGGGAGCTGTTTGGGACTTTGATTTTCTCTTCTAATCATTGAAAATATTGTTTGCTTCTTTCTTTCTTTTGTTTAGTTGTTGATTTTAAAAAAAAAAATATTATCAAGTTGAAATTTTCAATTACTATAAATGTTTCTATTTATCAATTCACTTGCTCCACGAACATCTTTTAAAAATAAATGATATATCTTAAACTTCCATTTTTGGTCAATGTTTATTACATTTACACTAATTAACACTTAGTATAATGGACTGTCTGAAAACTATATATTAAAACGAATATTCAATTCAAAAACAGTGACATCAACTAAATAGAAAATGTTAGTATAACGATTATGTATTTGAAAATAATTATTTTCAAATGAGGTTATGCACTAAATATAAAAACTGTGTCCCAGTAATTTAGTAAAAGTTTCCAATCAGAAAATATAATTTTTGCAACATAATTCATAAAGAAAACAATATTTATTCATTAACTATATACTATAATCGGAAACTGGCCCATGGACGAAAAGAAAGTCTATTAATAGTTAGCGATTCCACAGAAAGCCTAGAGCACATAATGGGCTGAACCGATTGCTATCCAAGCCTTTTTTTTTTATCCAAGCCTATTTGCTTTATTCACAATACTGGAAAAACAATGTTAACTAGATTCTGATCCGCCCTTCAAAGGGCGGGTATATTTTTTGTTTTTTATTTTTTTTATTTGTGTTTTTTTTATACTCATATTTACTATATTTAAAAATTATTAGTTAAAAGTTTTGATAATTATATTGAATTTGTGATATTATATAACTATACACTTGTACACAATATTTTGAAACCGATCCGGATTTGCGAATAAACCGGCAAACCCGTGGATCTGGTATGTAATTTGGTTTGAGTTTTAGGAAAAACATCATTGTTTAATAATCTGGTAAAACCCACGAAACTCGGTAAAACCCACGGAAACCCGGTAAAACCCATGGAAATCCGCTAAAACTCAAAATTCAGTTACCAGTTGAACCACTGGTTAAACCAATACGTAATTTTTAATTATTAACTTTTTAGATTTTTAATTATATTATTAGAATATGTTTCTATTCTAATTAGGAAATTAGATTTTTGGTTTTTATATAAAAATATATATATATGATCTTGTGGATTATGAATCTATTTACAAATCTAATTGTTGTAATTTGGTATTAGTTTATTTTTGTCATCAATTATCAATTATAATTTTATGTTTTACTTTTAGGTTATTTTAGATTTAAAATTTAATTTTATTATTTACAATAGACATTTAAATACTTAAAAAGTTATTAATATTTTGTAAAATTTAGTTCAAGCACATGAGCCTTTCATAGAAAACCTACCTGTATACATACATATCCACTTTCTATATTTTATAAAATAAGAGTAAGGATAAATACATAAATACAGTATATTAGTCCATATCGTATATGTAGAAAGCGGTTATATTTTGATTCCTGAATATTTTTGGTTGTTAAATAAATACTATGATTTTGGAATTAGATATAGGATAATTAATAGGTGAAGTAAAAGAGTAAGGAAAATGAAACAAAAATATATATATTCGTACATTTATGTTGCAATATTTATAGCCCTTAAAAGTAGGACTTAGTGGTTATGGAGATTGACTATATATTAAGTTATGCAGTTTTCTTATTATTATTATACGGTTACTTTAGTTAGTTATATTTGGATGCCATTTTTATAAATTGGACATAACCCATATCAATTGGACATGTTGAAGAATTAATAGTATTGATGTCTTTTAAATAGTTGTATTCCATTTCATTATCTTTGTTTGGTTAAAACTTAAAAGTTCCAAAAGTTAACAACATCCTTTTTCTTTACTGAGCAAGAAATTTCAAAGGTTAACAATATGCAAACATGTATAAGTGATAGACACGAACACTATCAAATTTTTTTTTGTTAAATAAAAAACAGGTAGACTGAAATTCATAGTAATTTTCCAAATCTATAAACAATCGCTAGTAATTTTATATCGTACATATATCGTAATTAACAGAGAAATAAAAACATGTATCTTTTTAGTGTAAATATCAAATTTCTCTTTTTGACAATATGCATCGTTTATGTTTCTTGTAAAACAGTTACTTTTGTCTAATCATATAAGGTAAGATTTTATCTGGCGCTTGAGTGTGGAGTGTGGTAGACTCCAAAGAGTGGTATGAAAAAGTCAATAAGTCAACGATGAACAGAGAAAGATGAGGAAGAAAACAAAGTCCCAACAGAAAGAGAGAGGGAGAGACGGGAAATAACTTTTAAAAACTCATATTGCACATTTGTATTTCGTTTCAATTAAAATAAATATTTATCACAAAAGACTTTTCCTGTTAGGAGACAAAGAAAAAGTTTGGAGTGTCATCATTAGCCAGCTCTATAGTTTTCTTTCTTCTCTGTGGGAACCTTCGTTTTTTTCTTTCTCCTTTGTAGTTTTCTTGAGCCTTTTTTCTGTTTTGGTTTTTGCTCCATTTCGCACGTCTTCTTCTGGGTTTGTGTTTATACACAAAATATCTTTCTCTTTTTGCTCTTAATCCAAGAGAATAGAGCTTGAGTGAGTGGTTGGACTCCTGTGGTGGTTAAAATGGGAGCTTGTTTCAGCAATCAGATCAGAACAGATATTGCTTCCAGCACATGTGAGTCTTCTTTGCTCAGTTTCTTGTCTTTCTACTATTAAATTTGAGGAGTGACAGAAATTTAATGATTTATTCCACACTTGCTTTGTCCTGAATTAGAAAGGTTTTTATTGTTCAGATTAGAAGTCCTTTTATTTCCATTATTAGTAATAAATGAAGAACAATACTTAGGTTCACCCCTGGGGTGAACTTTTTAAATTCACTTCACCTCTATAGCCAATTAAATCGCCACGTAGGATTAATGACAAAAAATATTAAATACATTTTTAAAACGCCAAAAAATCTTTTAAATGTCAATTTTAACAAAATTAATATCGAAAACTAAACACTAAATCCAAACCGTAACCCTAAACCCAAACCGTAACCCTAAACTCAAACCCTATACCCTAAACCTAAACCCTAAGCCCTAAACCCAAACTCTATACCCTAAAATCAAACGCTAAATTCTAAACCTAAACTATAAATTCTAAACCCAAGGGTTTGGGTTTAGGGTTTATAACTTGGTTCTAGGGTATAGAGTTTGATTTTAGGGTTTAGGGTTTGGGTTTAGTGACTGGATTTAGGATATATAATTTTATTTTAAGGTATAGAGTCTAGAGTTTAGGGTATAGGATTTGGGTTAAGGGTTTAGGATTTGAGTTTAGGATATATAGTTTGGATTTAGAGTTACGGTTTAGATTTAGAGTTTAGTTTGCGATATTAATTTTGTTAAATATGATATTTAAAAGATTTTTTGGCTTTTAAAAAATGTATTTAATATTTTTTGTCATTAATACTACGTGGCGACTTGATTGGTTAATAGAAGTAAGGTGAATTTAAAAAGTTCACCCCAGGAGTGAACCTAAGTATTGTTCATAAATGAATCTCTCGAAAGTATATTGTCGGTCGGCTGACTATAAATGAATGTTAGCTTCAATCTGTTTCTGTCATTATGTTGTTTTAGTTCTTGCCAGATTTGGAGAACCTTAAAAGGCCGCCACATAATCAGATTCATAATTAAACCACTCTCTACGTAATTACAATCTAAATGCATTGGCTTGTAAAAATTCTTGCAGGGCTGAGTTCGAAATTCTTGAGTAGGGATGGGAGCAAGGGATCGTCGACTACTTCCTTCTCCCATATGCCTCGAACCGAAGGAGAGATATTGCAAAATGCTAATCTGAAGAACTTTAGCCTCAGTGAACTCAAGTCCGCAACTAGGAACTTCAGGCCTGATAGTATGGTTGGTGAAGGTGGTTTTGGTCGCGTTTTCAAAGGATGGATCGATGAGACTTCCTTGGCTCCTTCCAAACCGGGGAGCGGAATCCTCATTGCAGTGAAAAGACTTAACCAAGAAGGGCTTCAAGGTCATCGAGAATGGCTGGTTAGTTAGTCACATCTCTTTGTTTTGTTATTTCAGAAAAGTCTCTATTTCAAAGAACCGAGAGCTAGTGCTTGAACATTTTTTTTTCTTTTTACTATGGGAAAAAACAGGCGGAGATCAATTATTTAGGTCAGCTGGATCATCCTAACCTTGTGAAATTGATTGGATACTGCTTAGACGAAGAGCAAAGGCTACTTGTGTACGAGTTCATGCCTCGTGGTAGTCTTGAGAATCATTTGTTCAGAAGTAAGTTCAAATATCTTCAAAGAAAACAAAGCTCGTGATAATTAATCTGTTTTACATATATCTATAAATCTTTTTATCTTCTGATTTCTCAAAAAAAAAAAAAACAGGAGGAACATTCTTTCAGCCACTTTCGTGGAACACACGGGTCCGAATGGCTCTTGGTGCAGCTAGAGGACTTGCTTTTCTTCACAATGCTCAACCGCAAGTTATATACCGAGACTTCAAAGCATCCAACATCTTGCTTGATTCGGTATGTATAACACCTGATTTGATTGTTACTCTGTGTAGTTTTGGATGCAGCCATAGAAGTTTATATTTTAATGTTTCTCTCTGTATCTGCAGAACTACAACGCAAAGCTTTCAGACTTCGGCTTGGCTAGAGATGGTCCAATGGGTGACATTAGCCATGTAACTACCAGAGTCGTGGGAACTCAAGGATACGCTGCTCCAGAATATCTAGCTACTGGTATGTCTCTATGCATTTTCTATTGCTTTTTTCTATCAATTCTGATCAATGCAAAGAACTGACGTTCTTGTCAAATATTGAAAGGTCATTTATCGGCAAAGAGCGATGTGTACAGCTTCGGGGTTGTGTTACTGGAGCTGTTATCAGGAAGACGAGCAATAGACAAGAACCAACCAGTAGGAGAACATAATCTAGTGGAATGGGCAAGACCTTACTTAACAAACAAAAGAAGGCTTCTCCGAGTGATGGATCCTCGTCTCCAAGGCCAATACTCGCTAACCCAGGCTTTAAAAATTGCAGGTCTTGCACTCGACTGCATAACTATAGATTACAAGGTCAGACCGAACATGAACGATATCGTCAAGACACTTGAGGAACTTCATGTCCCAAAGGAAACACCAAAAGAGAAGCAGGGTCATCAACCCATCAGTGATGACAACAACAACATCAAATCTACACAAGCTGTGAATTATCCTAGGCCTTCAATTATGTAACAATCCACAAGAAGTGATTTGACCGGGGATTTAGATTTACAGATTACAAGATTAGTGTTGACAAGATTCATAGTATGTTTATCATTCAACTATCAAAGATTAATTATATGTATGTTTGGTTAGTATTTACTACTAGTGTTGACAAGATTAACAGTATGTTTGGTTACTATATTACTTACCTGTTAAAGTTTATATGCAAGTTTAGATACTATTTTACTCAACTATCAAAATTATATTTATGTTTAGTAAATTCATTAGTTGCTCTCTCTGTTTTTGTAACACAAGTGTTACACAACAGAGAAGTTACTTGAAACGTTATTTTGAAACAAAGATAAATTGAACGTAAATATTACTTTTCACTTCTACAAATCAGAACTGAATAAGTTATTACATCTTTTTGGCCGAATGCATATGTTAGTTACTACAGTTTTTATTCCTATATTTGGTTATGAATTATGGCATCTCCTATCATAAATAAATCAAGATGTCTTTCTTTTGGTAAAAAAAAAAAACGAATTGGGAATCGACCCAACAAACAAGTTAGATGTCACATTTGAAGTCACCGGTGATTTCCTTACGTTCGTCTATTGTTATTTTGTTCTTTTGTGCCGAAAATATTGATGCTTTAAAGATGAGATAATATAGGATTTATGCTTTCCACCATCTTTAATCTCTCTATCTTTCTTGCAGGTGAACCGACCAAAATAGACGGACCAAGATATTTGTATATATCTTTTGATATATATGGGTGTATCTTTATTTTTTTATCACAACTTTAGGTTTGTGTTATTGTGTATTGCTGTTTAAAGGAAACTGAAAACTATTAAAAGAAAAAAAAACTTGAAAATGCTATTCTGATTCATATTGATGGCCTCAGTTAAGAATAAATTGTCCGTCTTGACCAGCAACATACAGCGACCTAAACTACTTTTTGGTTTTGTGATTCGCAAAAGATAATTACGATTATTATGAAAAGATATCCTACCATTATTTACATTTTTTTTTGAGAAAGGGCTTTTGTTTACAAATTTACATATGAACATTTGATGTACATGCACGCTAACTAACAAATACCTCATCTCGAAATAGTTAAAGAGAAGAAAAAACTAAAGCTTTATGTTGTAGATTGTCCCATGGTTCCATCAATTTTGGTTCCATCAATGTTGCTTATTCTTTCTCTCTTTGTGTTTAGGTAGTTTGATTTCCTCTGCTACTAGTTTCTATGAACTTTCCGTTAAAAACTCAAAAAAAATTTGATATAAATTTTTAACATTTACACACAAAGCCGTTGTATTACATCACTGGTTGATGCTATCTAAATAGTATGCATCTGGATGTAAGCATATGAAACATTGTCATGGGATAAATAAAAACCCCAACAATAATGTATGTAACAAAATATCTATAGATAAAAACGCATTATTTATTCATTGGTTGGTCCATCAACTAAATCATCAGAATCTAAGATAAGATTCTGTAAAATCTGATTCAATATCTTATACAGTATTAATTTTTGTTTTTTTTTCTCTGATAAATTGTGATCGCAGATTTCACATGATGATGGTGTAATGCATTTACATCACATCACATGAATTATATTCTCCTTACTGCATCACCTCTTACATAAGTACATGCCAATGTACGTATAGTACACCGTATATCCCGGAATTATGGGCCGTATAATCTATAGATTCCGTGCTTATAGTTATAGGTTTAACACTTTAACTGATCAAAGTATAGTGACTTTACGTGAACGATAAGGGACACTTTCATTTGAAGGTGACTAAAATTTATACTGACATTTTTAAAACGAATATGAAGTTTGAATATATTTTAATCGCCATTTGAATGTTAAACACAACAAACCAACATAAACAATCCATATTATTTTACAGATACAACAATTTTCATTTCGATGAGAGTTGAGATTTTGGATATTGTTGTGAAGTTACATATTATTGTGACTAATCGTTCGTTATTTTTGAAGGTTTTATGTGAGTCTTTCATAGATTGATCGCGAGTGGCAACTTTGATATTTTCTATAACATCTTATCAAACTTGTCTAAGTGTGTGGCTCTATCTTTGTACTTGGTTGATTCACATATCTGGATTTAAGCCTCTTGGCTTGCACATCATGGCTTGTATGATGGTGCTACTATTGTAATCTCTTAGGTTCATTAATGAAAACTTTGGTGCACAAAAAAAAGCAACCCATACATTACATTAATATATTAAAATATTGAAGATAAATAAATGGGATCAAAATGAATGGCCAATCATTTATTTATATAAATGGAAAATCCAAGTTTCTTAATATCATAGATATATACTTAATACAATGATCAGAGCGTAAAAGAGAGAGAGCTGCGGGCTACAATTATCTTTATTCCGACCCTTTCTTTTTGAAGCCGCTTCAACCTCTCTACAGAACCAAACTAGACATAACACAAAGTCTAAATGTTTTTAAAGAGAACCTAACTTCCAAACGAAGCAACCCAAATACTTTCCCTGAGAAAATAAGGGAAAATTGGTAGGAATCCCAATTCCAAATCATATCTAATTAATTTTAAAGACACGTACGTAATATATATATTAGGAAGAAAAAAAAATCTTCAAATATATCTTCAGCAGATTATTGTTTTATCTTCTAGAAATCAGACGCGGAAGTTCTTGCCGGAGAAAGTCTGACCAAATTGCCAGTTACTGGGAACGATGTTGTTGGAGGTGGAGCTTCGGCCATCGGAGGTTTTGACTCGGAAAGAAAGAGATTGGCCGACCAGAATTGCGTTTGATTGCCAGTTTTGTCCCCAATTACGGCTAAGACCTAACCAACCTGTGTTGCTTCCTTTAACACTGACCATCTGGACGTTTCCGGCTCCGGCTACGTTAGTGACTAGCACCAAGTTGAAGTACTTGGATCCATTAATAGTGAATCTCATACCTCCTTTCTTCCTACATGGAACCCTGCAACACCCCCAAAAGTTATAAATTTCAATTACAAGTTATGTCTGAAAATGTATACTCAACGAAACTCTTTAGCTTAGATTGATGTTTTTTACGTTGATGTCATATTTAAAACAAATTAATAATTAGATAGAATATTATAATAATTTTACGTAACGTCATGAAAGGGAGTGAGTTTATAGTATGTTTTTGATGACCCGGGTCGATTTTGGGTTATGTCGATGACCCGGCAAATGTATGGGGTGAAGCGAAGAAGTGCCGGATCTTAGCTGACTAGTGACTTCAATGCCAAAAAAAAAATGTCTCCGGATCTTATGGACTGAGACGTGCAAATTACTGAATAGCCCTCCGGATTTTACTCGGACTCATTATTATAACCTCATAGTTTATAATCAAGAGGGATAAAAACAGAGTGGACTAGAGAGAGAGATGAAGATTTTTACCTGCGGTAAGAGACGGGGACGATACCGGCCTTATACTTAGCAATGGATAGGAACATAGGCATGGCGAGATCAAAGTGCTCACGCGGAGGGTTACACCAACCACCATTGTCGCTAGCTTGAGCAAAGTTAGGCGGACAGAAATTAGTAGCGGTGATAAGGATTGATGGGTTTCCTGGAAGACACCAGCCTGGATCATTAACACATTTGAGCTCGAAGCAAGCACCACAACTCAAACCATTGTTGAACAAGGCCGTGCTTAAAGCCGCCGTGTTCACACCGTAACCTTGGCTATATAAGTTCCCGTACCCGCACGCACCACCTACAAACAATACAAACCGTTAGTTAAGTGTCTATTCAGTGCGTAGTGTGTTAAATAACGCTACCTTAAATAAAAATTCGTACAGAATACGATAGAAGCTGAAGTTAAACAACCTTTGATACATAATTATTAGACATTTTACAAGTCAATGAAAAAAAAACAGAGGAGTGAGAGAGAGATAGTGTACCCATAGTCCCTGAAGCGTCAGCTTCGCCGTAGAAAGTGGCGTGAGCGTTGATCCAGGGACCTCCGGTGTAAACTCCGGGGATTTTGGCGTTCACTGTGGTCGCCATCAGAGCAGCAACCACTATAACCGCCATTGCTGGCATTACTTTGGCAGCCATTTTTTTCTTCAGTACGGAAAAAGTTTTTAAGAAGAGGGAGAAAGAGGAGATTTGTGTGAGGGAAGTGGAAGATCGGAAGGCTACTTATGGAGGGAGAGAGGAGGCTTCAAAAGAGTTTACGGCTTTATTTAATTGTGATTTTATTTTTTAATCGTTTTATAAAATATTTTATAATTTCTTAATTTTGTTCCTCGTGATCTAATAAATATTTCTATTATATTCCACCGAACTCAACCAATTGGTGATACTTTAATGAATTAAATTAATGGAAAAATAAAAAGACATATTTTATTTGATGAAATGATAAATATAAAAACAAAAATGAAGATGAGTAAATTTAAATATTTTTTTCATTTGTTCCTCATCAAAATTTAGAAAAAACAAATTTCTTCGTCAATTTTTCTAAATATGAATAAACAGAAGAATCAAATAGGATCTATAGTAATCAAATCGAAAAAATTGACGTAATTGGTATAACATTAGAGTAACAAAGAATTTATCATTTAAAAAAATAAAGTTTCCAATGTTAGAGAACTTAAAATTTTCCATCAAAAAATAATTATTGACTGGTTTTAGTAAATTAAATTAAATTAAATTATTATTGAACTGGTCTATACAAAAATTAGGTTTGATTTTTCATTTTGTTTGAGTCTCTCTGTTTATTATATCGGGTGCATGCTTATTTTTTCATTAATAAAAATTAGTGAAAAATATTGTTTTATTAAGAGAAAAAGATGCGTTGTGGAAAACATAAGTTGATTTTATGATATTTAGCTGTGTTATCTGAAAAAAGTCTATAGTTGTAAATTTTATAAATTAAAGGGAATGCAAATGTTTACTTATTATAAAACTAAAAAATCAACATCTGGTACTTATTCTTCAAGAAAGTGCAAAGAGAATAACTGAACACTTGTTTCTGACTTTCTTCTCTAAAGCAATAAAAAAGGTAAATCTTCAGAGCTTTTTCCTTATCAAGACTTTTTATCTTATTTTATTTGTTTTGTTTAGATAAAATAAAAGCATTGGACTTAAGTCTATCAACCAAAAGTGAATACCTAAAAACATCTAGAGAATGTCATAAGGTTATAAATCCTTTTCTAAAGTTTATAATTATCGGGAAATCCTTTTCTAAAGTTTATAAATCCGTTGTAAAAAGCTTGTAAATATGAATATCATAAGGTTAAATTGTTTTTAATCACTTGTAAGTCAGCTACATAAGTATTTTTTATATAAGCAAAAAGTATAGCAAACGCACGTGGTCCGCACATGGGCATCTCATGCATTTTTCCTTGGTCAATTTGCGAGTTGTGTGACAATTGGAAATCCCACATGAAAAATATCACATCCGATCCAATTCACTGCAATAATTTTCGATCAATAGTCATACAAAATTAATGAATATCGAACAAAGAAAAATGGTTACAAATACAGTAATTGATAATGGGAATGAATTCCCTTTCTCCCGTCTATTTCATATCAGTGGAAACACAAGTTACAGTCAAACGTTTAATCATTAAAACTCTTATACAATAGCCAATTAAATATCATAAGATTTTGTTGTTGTTTCTGGACTATAAATGAGATTAGAGTGTCCGTATGAGTACACGGAAAACACGGTATCGCATTTAACAGGACCGTGTGTCGATGCAATTGGGACTCAACTGATTGCGGGGCCATAATCACGTTTTACCACACACATAGGGACGCATATATTCATTCTTAAGTGTTCTTTCATCAAGTGAACGCATCTGAGTGGGTTAGAAAAACACATGAATAAATGTGTTTGAATGATCATAAGGAGCAGCAATGAGTTTAATCGATTTGTAACGTGAAATATGTATAGTTTTTCAAATGCATTGTAGAACTTAACCTTTTTTTTGAGCGAAGTAAGTAAAACTTATCTCATTCCGATACAAATCTCATTCTGATACAAATGCATAAAGAGAAAAATACAGAAGATCACATCACATAAAGTATTTCTAAAAGTCTAAACGTATATTGTTAATCAAAGTTTTCTTTTTGAAAAAGGTCAATCAAAGTTATATCTAGCAAAAAAAAGGTTATATCTAATTATCTAGCAACCCAGGAAATAACTTCTTATAGTATATATATATATATGTATGTATATGTATAAGATAGTAATAGAGAAATTAAAAATATTCGACCACTATATCCATGTGGCTTCATTGCCTATTTACATTTGTTTAATAGCATAAATAATTGATCTCAAGGTACGTAAACCATTATATTACCCTTTAGGCTTCGATACTTATATATTTTATTTCTAATACGTTACGTACACCATAAATGTTTTCACACTTGTTGGGTTTTTATCGTTTCATCATTCAACAAATTGTATTATAATTACATTGTGCATTGTTTATACATATAGTCTTACAGTAGTACGTAAGTGAATTTAATTAAACGAGAAGTCAATAAACGTCAGGGTCCTCAGAGATTTATATTTCAAGTAAAATTTCAAGAAGCACATGTGATTGTTTCCAAGAATGTTCACTTAGAATTATTCATTTATAGCATTATACGACAATTTATAAATTCGTTTTCTTTTTGTTTGATAAAATGTACTTAAATTGTTACTACATGTGAGTTAATTTTTATGAGAAATTAGTAAAGGTTAATACATGTGCATTAATTTTTGCTAGAGTATTTTTAGAAGCAAACAAACACTTAGATCGCACGTCGTCCGTACTACTTGACATCGACCAATAGTTTAATGGTACCAAATGTATAACCGAAACCGCCCCACTTTACATTTGTTTTTTATTGATTCCTAATTGAGATAAGTATTTGACTATTTCATTGATCATAAACAGAGAAATTTATGCTAGCTTTCACTTATTTTATCTCATAGTAAACATCATTTGAACATTTAGTTTTGAAAATGTTATTTTATATTACTTTTCAACTAACAAATGATATTTTCTTCCTATCTGAAGAACGTATGTTAATAAGTTAATATATGCATAATGCAATACTCATTCTTATGTATATATCAAATTATCAACTAGTACGGTGACCGGTATTAATTGTTATGAAACATAATGTAGGAACATAGTAACATGAAAATATTCATTTTAGTGTTACGGCGTACATTCAGCATTTGACTTTTTCATTTCCTCCTGCAACTAAATTTTCGTTACGTGTTGGACTCTGTATACAATGTACGAATTCGTATTCTCTGTTTTATCATGGTGTTTTTCACACCATTGTAAAAAAACACCATTGTATATATGTTTTTTTTGTTTCAAGTCACTAATCCGTATCAATTTAGTCATTTTTGATCTTTTACATGTCTAAAGTTGGTAGAAGAGGGAAGAAAAGGTGCATGAAGAGAAGATGTTTTTTTGGAGCAATCCTGCGAAGAACACTCAAGTAGAACAGTTCCGAGACTGTTCTCTCTCAAGCGGAACAAGTAGACGGAGTGATCCCGAGATTGTTCCTGACGAATATGAAAACTCCTATTTCGGGAATTAAAGCCTTGTTGTCCTAATCTCTTTTCTACCTAATTGGCGCCTCCATATAAAAACGCCATCTATCCTATTTTATTTTTTACGCTAGTTTTACAAGACAAGTTTCATACTTTTGGATTCAAGCTTTTTGTAAGGGCGACGGTTCACCTCT
Organism: Raphanus sativus; assembly: GCF_000801105.2. Classification (NCBI taxonomy): domain Eukaryota; kingdom Viridiplantae; phylum Streptophyta; class Magnoliopsida; order Brassicales; family Brassicaceae; genus Raphanus; species Raphanus sativus. Next base: position 24,906,719 of record NC_079512.1, on the reverse strand, counting down.
TCCATAGAGAAGAACAACCTGAACCCTAGTTTTATTCTTCTTAATCTGATCATGAGTATTTCAGTTTCATCTGTTGTTCTTCACTGCATCATGATTGAGTAGTCGACTGTTGATCTAGGGTGATAGAGTGCATTCGCAACTGAGCATAGATAGGTTATCATTTAGTAAATCTTCATTCATTGTTTCATGCCTGCGCTAAACTGATCATCTAGCGTTTGATCCTAAGTAAATATGTGCATCAAAAGTGTAATAGGTTGCTAGATCTTGTATGAATGAGCACTGCATCCTTAGTCGTACGAAAGTAAATGTTAAGATGCGTTGTGAACAAATCAGAATCAATCATTAAGGTTCACCATCAGATCTCAGACCAAGCGACATCTTAGGAGCTGGGTCTGATTGGTGAAAGGAACAACTACACGACAGTGTGTTGCTCTAGCCTGTTCTCCGAGTTCTAGATATAACTACATCGAACCTGAATAGCTGCTCGGTCGTGATTGAGATCACTCGCATTTATCCTAGATTAACTCCTTTTAACTTGAATTCATCACTTGTGCTTTTTACTTGTTCTCTACGTCACTTTTAAAACCAAATTATTATCTTCTTTTTAACTTGATTTCGGAACTTATAGAACTAGAGTGTAAACTGGTCTTCTGAATTTGAATCTCAAATACTACAATTGCAACTGTTAACTTGGCAGTAGAAATGATTCATTTTTAGTGTATCAGTACGTAATATAATCTATACTTGAATATAATATCCAAAGTTATACCATACAGAAGCCAAGTTTCCAAAAAAAAACATATAAGCCTAGAGTTAAGGCTCAACAATGTGAAGTCCATATGATTAGATCCGACATCCTTGAACTCCACGCTACGTTAATATCAAGTGAATATCTTTTTTTTTTTTGGGCCTGTTTGAGAACTTCAGATCGATCGATCAAATCCAAGATAGAAAAGGTAATATATACCAAAGCAAGTTTGGAGTTTCTTATGTTGGTTGACTCACAATAAGATTATGTAAAATTGTATTAATTACTATATCCCCAGGCGTTTAATTCTTAAAGCAGATCATACACATGACATCCCAAATTTTTCAGTTGCAACAAAAGAAAAAGATTTTAAAACGAGAGGTGGTCTGAGAGAAAAGATCTAGCCTTAAAGTCTTTGGTTGGAGAACTGGTTCCCTCTGGCTTTGAGCCAGATCAAAAGCTTTACTCAGAGTTACGGGCTCAACAATGTGACTGACTCAAAGCCAGAGGGAAACAGTTCTCAACAATGTGAAGTCCATATGATAGATCCGGCATACCTTGACTCTCCATGCTATTAAGTGTATATCTTTTCAAGGCTTTCAAGCTCTGTATGAGACCTTTAGATCGATCAAATCCAAGATTGAAAAAGTACTATATATCACATTGAAACCATAGCTTCTCCTCCTTTGGTCTCTTTTCCTTCAGGAGTTATGATAAAACCCCTTTGTCACAAACTTGTCCGACTTCTCCTTGAGCTTCTTGTAAAAAATATGGCATATATCAACTCCATGCAAAAAGAATAGGTCATCGCACGAAGAGGACGTTAAACAAGATCATCATCTTCGTGAAAAAGAACTGTTCCAAAAATAACAAATGAAATTTGAGGATATAGCTCAACTGATCATCACATATATATGAATTCCACATGCATTCAGATTTGAGATCTCTTCAGATTTTGGACGATTGAATCCCAACGAATATCAAAGGAAACGGTGAGTAGCTATTCTGCCACTAGCGCCACTAATGAGAATGTGGGGAGACACGCCATTGAATGAACTTTCGAAGCTCTACAATTTTTGCCATTAAAAAATGTACTAGCATTATCGCCGTCCGATGTAAACGCAGTATGTTATTCAGTATGACAGGTGTCTTTTTGATAACGGTGCAGATTGCTGTCACTCTAGTTAATAGTAATTCCTTAAGCAGTACTTTATATTTGCAGCCCAATTCCCGCCGTATTCAGCTCTGGGCCAAGGACGGCATTAATGACCGTCTGATGTAATGTCAGTTTCTTGTTGAGTATAATGCGTTACTGCTATCAGTTATTAATAATCCCTTAATATGTTTTGGGCCCAATTCTAATGTATGTATTTAATTACGGGCCAGAGACGTTCATAATCCATCATTTTGAAGATGTTCTGTGTATTATATTGACAAACCACTCCGATTCACTAGCAAAAATGACATGGTAAGATTTTACTGATTTATGAATTTTAAACTTTTCTTACATTTAGGTTGAAAATTATTGGACTAGAATTTATAATTAGTTTTAAACTACACCTGATCCAGCGGTTTAAAATTTAGGGATTTTTATTTGAACTTATAAACACAACTCGGAAAACAAAAATGACATAGGTCATTTGAAAAAAGTTGAAAAAGACAATGGAGGAAAAGTAGGTACAACGGTAAAACAATTCTAAGCTCTAACAGACGTCTCAACGGCGACCTTGCCGGAATATCCAACATCCGATGATTTTCTGTCGGACTCCCATAACTCTGGTAATGCCTCTTTCATGTTGTGAATGTTTTCCAAGGCGTAATCTGCTCCTTTGACTTTGTTTGGTGAACCAACCTGAAAACAAGAAACACAAGAGTCAACTAAAAACTCGGTTTAATTAGTTTAGATTCCGGTTAGGTCTAACTAAAGTAAACGTACCAGAACCGTGTGAAGACCAACGCGCTTTCCAGCTTGTACATTTCGAACACTGTCCTCAAAGAACAGCTGCCAAGATAAATAGATAAAAAATTAATTGTGCTGTCCCCGTTTTAAGAAAAGAAAAAATCGAAAGGAAGAAAAATCATTAAAACCCGGTAAGCTATACCGTTCGGTTAGGATCAATATTGGCGATTTCGAGGGCTTTCTCAATAGCGGATTCAGACGGTTTACACACAATAGGCGTTTTAGGGAGTGAACCGACCGGTTCAGACCGGTCGAAATATCCAACGATATCAAAAATCTCAGAATTTTCAGAAGCAGCGTTTGTGTGAGTCGGGTTAAGCGTTTCGAAACATATGATCCCTTCGAAACAATCCTCTAATCCCAACTTCTTCAACGCCTTGGCCGCGTGAACTCTATCCGCGTTGGTAAATATCTATTAACGGGAGGAAAATGTTGCTTAATTCTTTATCAAAACTATAATATAGTATAAAAATATGATTGTGGCACGTACGACTTTGCGGAGAGGAAGGCTAAGCAAGATGCTTCGGAGAACAGGGTCAGGTTTTATGTTATCGTACGGTAAACGACCGTGGACGAAAGCGTGATATTCGTCGTAGTCAAAGTCATATCCGATCGCCTATAAAACGAGAAGATGTATCGGGTTAGGAACGTTCATACCAATAATAAATAAAAGTATACGAAAATGAGATTCAAGAATGGTATTGGATGTTGATCACATACTCTAAGACCGGCCATTGTTGTTCCATAGTTCTTGTAGAGAAGATTAGACAATTCAACGATTTTGTCCTTCGGTATACCTAGTTTCTCGACCATATAATCTATCATACCGGAAAAAGAAAAGTCAGAAATGGTTTATTAATCGAAGAGTTTTTGTTTTTTCTAATCTTTAACTGTTATAAAGTTTTTTTTTCTTTTCTAAATACTGTCTTATTAATCGAAGAGTTGATAGCAAGACAAGAATGTTACCTTTGATGTTCTTCCCACATTCTCTGGCGAGTCCGGTGCTAAGAGGATAAAGAGTGTCGTCCAAATCTAAAGATAATTTTTGATAACCTGGTCAGGTAACTATTCGTGTAATTTAATCAAGTTTCATTGGTATGTTATGGCTAAGGACGTACCGAACAAGAGACAGTCGTACTTCTGCGTCGCTGAAAGCCCGTACCGGTTTTCGAACTCCATTTTCTGAAACAATTGATTTGATCATAGAAGAAAAGCATTAAGTATTTGTTACTTTAAATAGGATTTTAATTCTGAATCACAGAGATTATTCATGGATAATAATGATCCAAATGGATTTTATCAGATTAGATTTGTATTTATGAAAGAGGGAAACAGAAAAACAAATAACGGAAATAATTTTGTGAAATGAGTGGACACAGTTGCTTGTGTCCCAAGGAAGTCGTGATAAGATGTTTTAAAACGTGAACTGAGAGATTCAGCGAATTACAACCACTGATTGATGACTTTTACAAATAACTATCAGTATACAGATACAAACGACAATATATATGTGTTTGTGCACGTATCATGTATACATATAAGACTCACACGTGTGTGGACGGACAACACGATGTAAAATTCTTTTAACACAATGTAATTGTCTATGTACTGACCAGTTTTAAGGAAATGGAGGAAAAACGAGAAAACGGCAAGGAGTTTGAAAGCAAAATACAGAACCGACATAATGTTGCTAGACGGAAGACTCACACGTGTTCTTAGTAGTTCTACCTTAGCTTTGAACAGAAACGGGCAGAGTCGAGAGTATCCAAAGAGAGAGGGAGAGAGAGGTAGTAGGGGAAGGATGAAGAGAGTCTGAGAATGGTTTAAATAGGAAACTCTCTCCGGCTCTTTTTGATCACTAAAAGCTATTTGCAATTTGAACTATATATTATTATACTTAGCTAATATACCGTGTGTGTGAGTTTCCAAGTTCTAACGTACAAGTCAAACTAAGAGGATGACCGCGCCATTATCTTTCTTATTTCGCTCTAATATAAGCAACATTGCAATAATTATATGTATCATATGATTGTTTTACAGAAAAGACATATATATGGTAATAGTCATATTTCTTTCAACTTCGGATGTTTGGAGTTGGATATATTAAGGACAAAATATCTGAGATCAAAAATATAGAGAAGGTAAAGTTTAAATAATATGTAAATGGTTAGTCTCAATCTACTTATTATTAATTGGTTTTAAGTCGTAACTAAATATAATTTCCAATCCCTGATTAATATAAATCTAAATCCCTAATTAATACGGTTCGTATCGGTATAGATTTTTGGCTGATTAAAGCAATTATTTCCAAAAATGATATTACAGATAAAGTATCTTATTCGGAAATAAGAAAAAACTTAAGTAATATATAAAAGAATAAGTTCAATCTACTTATTAGTAACTAATTTTAAATTGAAAACCTATAGAGTAAAGAATTACGACCAATTCACCTTTTACCAATTAGTTTTAAATTGTAAGCCACCAAATTGATCCACCATCATGAAACTATGACAAACTTAAGTAATATATAAAAGAATAAGTTCAAGCTATTTACTAGTAACTAATTTTAAACGGAAAACTTATAAAATAAAAAATAAAAAATACGGCCAATCCACTTTTTACCAATTAATTTTAAATTGCAAGCCATCAAATTGATCCACCATCATGCATCTAAGATAAACTTTCAGATAGTTGATATTGAAGTTATATATATACGACTTTGATAAATTTAAAATGTACTGTGTGTCGGGAACTATTATTTGTTTGGGTTGAAATTCGGCAATATAGTATGTAAAATAAAATGATCAATAATATTATGTATAAAAATACTATAATATTGTTAAAAGCTATGTTCATTTAAAGCTTTTTGTTTCTTTTGGCATCAATCAATAATAGCGTGTTGATTTTAATTATATAAACAAGAAGATAGGATCAAAAATCATCCTATCTCTCTGGTTCCAATTATTGAGGAACTAAAACTCATTTAAACATTTGTATGACTTGTTGGTGAGTCTAGGACGCTCCAGGACGCTAGTTCCTAGACTACAGGACATCATCTAGAACTTAGGCACATGTGTCCTCAAGACTCAAAATTTGGAATTTATGGACTCTATCACTAAATTATTATTTTTGGATCTAAAAAGCTGTGACAAAATAAACGGAAAGTCATGTTCAGCTTTTCATCCGGATATGAATACACTATTAGATACCATTCTTGGCTCTTTTTTCTTCACACTAAAGCTTGCATTGATTAATAACGAGGGAGGAATATAGTTTTTGGGTGCCTAAGCCGACGAGTATGCAATACCCTCGGAGACTAAAGCCAGCAAGACAACACAATTCTTCTAGAAACAAAAGACACAAATGATACCCGGAAACCTAAAGCTTTACAAAAGACATAAACATGAGAAACTAAAAGCAAAATCTAAATCAATTCACAAAACACCCAAGCAAATGATACCAATGCAAGGAGGAGATTTTGGAGCAGACACAGCTTCGAAGGCCGAACTTAAAACTATTTTTATTTATTAATATCTTTTTTAAAAAAATATATAATTTTGTAAATATATATATATATTTAAAAACTGAATATAAAATAACAAAATCTTATTGGTCAAGTTCAATCCTAAAAGTGAATCCAAAAAAACTCTCTCATTAACTGTCTCCGCCCCTGCTTCTACTCGTTTCTCTTGGGCTTTTAGCCAGACTTCCATTTCTGAACACGATCTCGTTGAGGATGGCCACGCCAAACACGAGCATGATCAGATTTTCTATATTATTTATGGTGAATATTTTTTAATATTTACCTTGATTAGCTATCAATCAAGGAATCACCACTAGTTATTTGAATTAATAATGGGAAATATATAGTTGACAAATGAATGTGAACATATGATGTTCATGTAAACTTAAAATACATAATGACATGTGCATTAAAACTGAAAATTAATAATTTTAAAGTAGTATTTTCTTTATTCTTTTGTCATTTGTATGTGCACGTATTTCCCCGTATTTCTCTATGCATGCACTCCCCCATATCAAACGCTGTTTATTTGTTTATGCCGCCCGGTAAACCTTGGGAGTACAATTATCTATTACTAGCGAGTAATAACAACAAACCATATATAACAAATAACTCAACTTTTTTTTTTTTGAACAACAACAAATAACTCAACTACAAACAGAAAAAAACATCTTATTTTACCCAACACAATACTTTCGCAATACCCAACATACAATAATTAGAAATCGTAAATATATTCAGATTTGTTTGTAAACATTCAGAGTAACATTAGAAGAAAATACTAACTAATATAGTAGAAAAATTATCAGCTCTGTTCAGTTTGAGTATAAGAAATTTTAGACAGATTCTATATATGAGTTGTGTTTGTTTGACAGAAATAACAATCAAACACAGATAAATATATTTCAAATGTCGAAGCCGGCCGATGTGGGACAAAACCCATTTCTGGGTGTTTTGTGTTTTCTTCACATCAAGCTACCAACTTCAAGTTATCATTTCTCATTCAATATTAATCTTTTTTTGAAGTTTAAATATACCAGGTTGTAGTACTCATTACAAGATTTACAACGAGCTGATGATCTGACCGGAAAGACCACCGTTTTGGCCGGAAAGGTCGCCGGAAGTAATCAGCTTATATATTCTCTGTAAAAGCAGAGTTCCAACACAAAAAACTTCTATTTATTAAATGTTTATTTTTCATTGTAAGTTTTTGTTTTATGATCTAATTTGATTGGTGTCAGTACAATTTGGGTGGTTGATTCTAATACTTTTAAATCGATACTGTGCAGATGACCAAGTGTTCATGCGTACATCTCGTTATGTGTCACATGTCTTCATCTTACTCAGTGGCAAACTTGCACGATTATACTCAAAGCAAATCGAACGAGATTAATTCATCTGCGGTTGTGATCAATAACTAAATAAAATCAGACAACCATTTCTTAGAATATATACACTGATCTCCTTATCTGTATCCCATGTTATTAAATTCTCAAACGATAAACATATTGTTTCGGAAATTATTTAGTGGTGTGAACCCAAAGATTCACATGTATTTCATCATAAGTCGTCCCCATGTAACAACTAACTTTTGAGAATATTTACAATACCCTCGTACATAAAGTACTTTTTAAAAACCATGTATCATAAAATGCATTTAGATTTCAATAGTCCATCCCAGAGAACAACCATAAATCAATCGTGTTGACATCGAAACAGAGTAGTGATCGGTAATTTGGTATATTAAAAGCGGTATTTAAAATGTACTGCCAGGTATATGAACTGAAACAAATGTGTGCTGATATATATAAAAAGTTATAAGATTTTTTATTACAAAAATATCACATATATATACACATATATATAATGTAACAATCTAGTATAATCCAAAAACATGACTTTAGATCTTACGAGTTACGCCATCCAATCAATTTTTATTATATTTTTATGTTCACTATACAAAAGTAAATTATTTTAGTTACAATGATCATCGTCTTTCAAACCACTTAATTCGACACAAATACAAGGTTATAAAGGTAATCTTAAACTGTCGAGATATCTTAATCCGAAGAATCCAAACACCCTCTAATTTGGTTGTTTCATATATGTGGTTGCAAAAACAATATTATAAATATTTTGGAGTTCGTTTTTCTTTTTCTTTTTTTTTATAACTAAAAACTAATTTCGAAACCCACAAAAATCTGGATTTTTTGTCACTTAAGACGTCTATAGATGGTTAATGCTACGCGAAACCATGGCGAAAACACCTACTAGAACTTTTTTACCGGTAGACCAAAGCGATTTGGTTAATTTTGAATTTGCTTATTTCATTATAAATTGTCTTCCTATAGTTATGACCTATTATTTGTGTTTCCAACTATGGATTTATTTTTTAGAAATATCGTTTTAATTTATATTTATGAAATAAAATATTTAAATTTCTAGAGAAGTGTTTGTTTACCAAACAAGCTAAGGCGTGAAAATAAAAATACTACTAGAGTGCGAATCTGTCTCGATATAATTAGGTCATACTAAAAATCTTTTGTTGATCAGGAAATAAAGAAAATAAAATATGAGTAGTACACAGTGGCCATATGATAGGTACTTTTGAAAAAGACTAGAGTCGAAATGCACAACTGTACAAGGAAACAACAGCTGTTTGCAATTCAGTTTTTCAAAACAAAAAATATTTTTCTGATGTATAAAAGTGGCAAATAATTGGACTCGTGGATTCTGAAGAAATACGAACGAAAACATTAAACGAAGCTACTCAAAAACTTTGTCATACATTTAAAGTTTACTAATCTCTGGAATTTTACGTGCATAAAATGACACCTTGTTACTTCGATTTAGATTGACTTTTTGGGGGTCAAAACTTATACTCCCTCTGTTTCATTATAAGTGTCACTTTAGACTTTTGCACACAGATTAATAAATCATTTAATTTTGCATATTTTCAATAAAAAATCATCATTACCCATATAACTCAACCAATAGAAAAATAAAATAGAGAATAAAATTAATAAATTCTGCATTGAAATGCTAAAACGACATTTATTTTGCAACGAAAAATTTTCTCTACAATGACACTTATTGAGAAATGGAGGGAGTATATACTAACTAAGCTAGTTGGCATTGATACTCACATTTTTGCTCATTTAACTTTTCTCAAAATTGATTTATTTTAATACATTTAAAAATCACGTTACTTATTTAAAAATGAAATGTACTTCTGACTCGTAAAAAGGTTAATTCATTGATGCAGCCGTGAAAGAGACAAAACCTAGATAATCAAACAGACGAACTTTACCTTTTTTCTCGCTTCTCTCTACGAAAAGAAGAAAAGACCTCCGTGAATCTCCTTGCTCCGGCGACTGCCGTGCGGTCGTCGGAGCCCCCCAGTTCTCGTGTGTCTCTGTTCCTCCTTGTGTTCCTTCGTGGTCTCGGCGGAGGGTTTGTTAGACAAGGTCTTCCTACCGGTTCAGATCGAGTGCTCCCGGCGTAGCTAGAGGGTCTCGGTGTGGTGGAATTCGCTTGAGGACGGTGCTGTCTCATCGTGCCGCTCTCCTCCTCTTGCTTGGAGTTTCAGTCCGGTTAGGGTTTTTTCTCAGATCTCGTCTAGCTTTCTCAAGATTGGTGGTGCGTGAGTCGTCGGTGGTCCTCTCCAAGCGTTCTCTCATCTCAGGGTGGTGCGTGACTGATGGTGGGTACGGCGTCTTGTTGTTGGGGTTCCGGTTACAAGCTTTGTGCTCCGGCCATTAAACTCTGGCTTTGTTTTCTGCTGGTGGTCTCTGGTGGGTTGTGTGGGGACTCCGTGGGTTGGGCTCCAAGCCCTTCTTATGGCGGTTCCGGTGGCAGCGCATTGCGGTTCGAGCCGCTTCAAAGCTTTGAGTTTCCGACGGTGTGGCACTCAACGCCCCTCTCTGTTCTCCTCTAGCTTTGTGCAGGTTCTATTGCTCACTTGGGGTTGTAGTAGGTAGTTAGGATTTGTTCAGGATGGCAATTGGGTCTCGGGTTACGAGCTCACCAGATTGCGCCACTCCGGAGGTTGTGTACCTCTCCGGTCCGATTGTTCTATATGGACTCTTGGTTAAATGGGTGTATACGGTCTCGGTTGACGGTTTTGAAGGCGGCAATCTTCATGAACGTCTACCAAACGACGGCATCGCTGGTTTGTGTCGCTACCTCATGCCGCCGGTGGTGGTGAGCGTCAGGTTGGTAAGTGTATCCGTGCTTGTGATTCTCTGGACTAGCTTTGCTTGGTGGGTCATTAGGAAGCTGTAGGCACCGTGCAATCAAGGTTTGAGGGCGCCTTTCTCTCGGGCTCGCGGCAACCATCGATCATTCCTCTTATGCTCCGGTTCTTTGGTCTGAGCTCGCCTCGTTCTCCTCCTGTACTTTGGTTGCTCCTGCTCTCCTCTCTCGAGCTTTAGGTCTTGTATTACAGCTTCTGTTTAGTTTCATTTTTGTATTTCTGCTACTAGTTGCCTATGTAATTTATGTCAAAAACAGAAAACTTGGTAATATAATCTTAACATTTTACCAAAAAGAGACAAAACCTATAGGTACTAAAATGATATTCTAGAAAGACATCAAAATGAGATGACCACATCATTACCTTGCATGCAAACCCCCAGTACATTTTCCTTGTTATTTTGTCCTTTTTATTTGAATGATTTTTGTACAACTGTACAAGAAAGTAAGGTTAGGATGCTTGTTAACTTTACTAAAGCAAAGTGATTATTTTAATTGAATAATTCAGTTGGAAAACATATATAACTGAACATTTTTATTGTTTTTTCTTTCCTTACATATGATCATTGAATCTCTAAACGTATAATATATCGCATGATTTTGGAGTCTAGTAGCGTAAGAGTAGGACTAAGTTTTGTTTGATAATGAACTTTTATATTAAAGCCAACCTGCAAGCAATGAAGCAATATTGGATAGTTAATTATTTATTTTAATGTAAACCAAGTAGATACAATTATCTTTCTGCCTTCTGGTATTCCTAACCATCAGCGAGAGTATGATGGGCACTGCCTCCATGTTCACATACGTATACGTTGACATTTCTGCAAAACTACAAATTTCAATTAAAGTTTTCACTGGCAACAAAGACCTGCAAACAACTCTTGTGTTCCACATAAAATCTGTTGTTTTTATATTGAATAAATTAATATTCATCAAAGAAAAAGAAAATATATTCATCAAAGAAACTATGTCGTAATTATAAGATTTCTTTTTTAAAAAAAAACGTATACGAGGACCAAGTAAATCGATGTTGAAACTGAAGGACCGAGTCAAATGCAACGGAGTAGGAAGAAAAATCAAGGACCGCAACAAAGACACGAAGCTGAGAATATGTCATCCCTAATAGGAGTTTGAAATTACGCATCGCCGGAGCTACAAGATCACATAAAGATCTTTTTGTTGCCGCCTGTCAATGTTCAAAAGGGGAGAACAAGCTCTTCCGGGTTTGATTTATTAACTCGAGTGGACCTTTATCAAAAAAAAAAAAAAACTCGAGTGGACCATATATTAAGATTTGTTGGGTTTGTTCTTATACTCGTAACTCGTTGTTTCGTATCTTCTTGGATTTGAAGATTTATTTTGGTGGGTTTTATCAGAGCTTCACTTTTAACTTTACTTGTCTATTAAGCAGCTCAATGGGCCATATTTCCTTTTAGGTAGGACAAAAGTTTTCGGGCTTTTAGATGCAAAAAAAGAGCACTATTTTTCTAAATTTCCCGCGCAAAGGGACTTGCTAAGCAAGTTGGCGAAAAAATAACAAATTAAACATTATTATATCAAATTTGGTGCTATTAACTAATACTAATATAAGTCCACGTCTGTGTATCCGGTTCATAATCAGCTGTTATAAACAATCTCAGAGTCCGTTTAATACGAAAGAGACCAGAACAGTGTATTCCTGTTTTCCTTTTTCTTCCCTCCTAAATTTTAAAGTTACCAAATATTTGACTTTTAAAAAAAAGGAAATTAATCTAAAATAAATTTTAAAGTTAACTATTCATACTATATATATATATATGAAAATAAACATGTAACCGCTTTCTTCTCATAGTAGCGATTTTGAAATGGAGGGGATGGTTTCAAATAGAGATCTACACGAGACTAAGAATGGAAGAGGAAGAAGGCTGTACGACGCAGGGAAGCGGGAAATATACAAATCCGGTGTCGTCTGTTTGTCCTCCGACGGCGAGGAAGAAATCAATAGTTGTTAGGAATCGAGATCAACCGAGGAACGGTTATTTTCAGCCGCCGGATCAGGAGGCTCTGATCTATGCACAGCCTCGAAGAGAAGCCTGCGCTTAGATTTGATTTTTTTGTTCGATCTAGTCTTCTTTTTTTTGTAGATGCATCTTTTATTATTCAGAATAGGATTGTTGTTGTGTTGTTTGAATTTGATCTGTTTTTTCTCTTAAATTCAGTTTGATCGAAACTCTGATTCATCTATATTCAGCGATTTTGATGCCAAGTGTTTCTTCAGTTACATTTGATTTGAGGGAGAAAGATAGTGACTAAAAAAAGAAGACCAACATAAAAATTTGCAGATGTCCTTTGGTTTATTAGTTCTGTTTTGGATTTGTGTTTCTTAAAAAACAAGGGGAAATATTCACGTATGTAGGATCAGCTTTCTTGTGTTACATCATAAGTGTTGGAAAAAGTACTCCTCCGGGCTCTTGTTTAGTGGTTGGTGTCTTTGTAGCTTCTTCCGAATCTTCAATGTTACAATGAATCGAATATATTGCAGGTCTTCAACGTTTTCTTGTGTTGGTTTTTTAAAAAACCTTTGGAACATCATTGCTCTAGGGTTGAATTAGAAGGGTCTTTTTAGACATATTCAACGTACGCCTCGATGCAGAGGAAGTGGTCTAATCGCTGGGTTTTGTGTCTTCCTTCTATGGCATAAGAAAGAATATTCTGCACATTCTATATCTGCGGATAGACATGAAGTATCAGGAAGAGATGCTTGTTGTTGCTCCACAGACAAAAGTAGTTGTGTAAGGGTAACAACTAACAAGTCTGCTTCTCTAGCTGACAAGATTCCCTTTTCTGCTCGATTCCTCCGAAACTATCATCATATCGTCGATATCGCTGAGAGCAAATTAATATCGAATATCAAATGTCATAAATTTCAACTGCATAGCAATCATAAACCGCATGCTGTTCCCACGTGAGAATGAGACTTGCATTATTGCATAGGGCCCTGACATCTAAAGAACACGTTTCATCATCTGACAATAAATAAATCAGTGAACAGAGATTTGAACTTATACTATACAAGCGTACAACATTATTGAGCTGACCGAGTCACACATAGTTTCAGATTTTTTTTTTGTTGTTGAAAGAATAGTTTTAGATATTTGAATAGATAAATATTACATAGTGATATTACTCTCGACAAGGAACAAAAAGGAAAGAAGAAGTAGGTATTCGACTATATATATAGCACTCTTGAATCTTTTTCAACAATACAATTGTTACGATAAGTCGATAACATGAATTCGTTGGATCACTATATGTAATTCAGTAATTGGATCGTTTGTTCAATACTATTAGGTTTACGTTCAGCAACAGTGGAGGTAAATGATTAAGCTGTTGAAAGAAGAAATAAAAATTTTAAAAAGCCCTAAAAGGGAAGAAAATTAATTACGCAACCAACGTAGCGTGTTAAACAATCAAAAAACAAAGCAGACGACTACTAACAAACAACTCAAAAGTTACTACTCATACGCATGTGTTGGTAAACGAAGCCCACTCACTCACTATAGTCACGTGCATCCTGCGCACCTTCTTCTATATAACCATTTCTACGTACAGCAAAAAATAAAATAAAAACTATAATTACACAGGTATTGACGATTTTACCCGGGTCGGTTATCTACGGTTCAGGACTCGATTCCTAGTCTCTGTCCAGATACATCACATTGTACCGGAGCCAAACCGATTCTTGATCTCTGCAAATCAAATTCGATCCACATGTTCTGCTGATGATGGTGACCAATCACGTACGCCTCCATTCCCATAAGATCGGAGTTTCCGAACGTGAAACAATAAACCGAATCGTTCCCAACCGTCAGATGTGGGACTCGGTACAGTAGAGGCTGGCCTGAAACCGCTATCTCAGCTCCTTCAAAAACCAGTGAAACCGATGGTAACCGGTGGAGTATCCCGGTACGAATCCGAACCGGCGAAATCAAGTAACACAAATCCATGGTCCCTTGGAAAACGAAATCCGGTTCGTCGTAAACCGTAAAGGTCCCGTTCGTCTGGTTTAAGAATTCGGTTCGAAGCGCAGTGTAAACCGGTCCTAGCAAGAAAGTAAACTGAGTACCGGAATCAACCATGGTCTGACCAGCACCGGTATGATCCGGCACGAGAACCGATTTAGGGATGGGCAAAAGCTTGCCGTTGACTTTAATACCCGTGAGCTGGACGGTGTAAGCGACGCGGTCGAAGTAAGGCAGCGGCGTGGAGATCCGGATCAACGGCGTGTAGTTTAACGGCGTCAGCCACGTGAAGTTGGAGTCGCCGAGGAGAAGAAAGCCCGGGAAGTCGTCGGTGCCGGAGATGCAGTAGGAGAACTTGGGGAAACCCATCTGAGAGATGAAAGAGAGGGAGCCGCGGTTCATGCCCAGCAAACCGGTGGTTTTGCTGTCTTCTTCCGGGTCGGATCCGGATACGGATCCCATGCACCCGAAAACCAGGCTGGAGTTGTTGGTGGAGTTTCCGAAGTGGAAAACCTCGGCGGCGAGGTTTCCTTCGGAGGAGGAGGCGTCGGCGTAGGAGAGAGTCGCGTGGCAGAGTTTGTCGGAGTCGCAGGAGGCGGGTATGAGGAAGTCTCGGGTCCGGGTCCGACAAGTGGGGGAGGAACAGGGGATTGGTGAGTAGGAGGAGGAGAGGGTCGGGTCGAAGTTGTTGGTCGGGTTTGGGTTTGAGGTGCGGTTGCAGCGAAGCCAGGAGAGTTCGCTGCCGGTGTCGATGACCATGGAGATGTTCTGAGGAGGAGTGCCGACGGTGAGTGTTACGGTGAGAGTGACGTTGTGGTGGAAATGGAGTTTGTCGGTGGGTCGATGACCCGAATTATCCGTTGGGGTTATTCGGGTCTTTAGAGGCAAAACAAGAGTTTGAGAAGAATGAGAAGAAGAAGAAGAGAAACACTGATTAGTTCCAATGAAAAGAATGAGAAGAAGAGAAAACAGAGGATAGAACGTTAGATGCATGGTGAGAAATTTATGACGAAGTAAGTTTGTGAGTTTGGTGCAAGTTCACTGGAACAGAAATGAGATATTTGTTCTTGCTTTTCAACTGGAAAATATCTCTTTTGCTTTCTATTTTCTCGAATGTAAACTCACGATATATAAGGCTTTTTATTAACTAGCATAGACATATTTTTTAAAATATTGGTGCAAGTTTTTTATCTGTCATTGTCATAATTTTGTTTTATTAAATTTTTGTTTTCACTTACGAATTATTACATTTAATTGGTATATATAATTTTAGAAAGAAACAAATGTATTTTTGATATGAATAGTCACACCACATTATTATTATGATATGACATACTTGTTGGTTTTTAATATTGAAATGGTTAATCTGTAAGAGTGAGACACTAACATATGACATGCACTAATGAACATAATAGAGCTTTAGAATAGCTTAATTCAGTCAGATGATTTTAAATGTATGCAGCGACCATTGCAAACGGCTCTAAATTCAAGGCAAATAATTAGGGGAATGAGTTTAGTATTATTAAACTTCTTCACTAGGTTGAAGTTCGTTTGAAACCTTGAATTTTAGCTGACACTTTGTTTTAAAAACACTTAAGCATGTGTGTTTACCTTGGTTTCATCACTGTATTTGCCATGGAAGTTTGGACGGTGCGCATTTTAAAATAGACATTCAGACATTTATTTACTTCAGCGGTCTAGTATTTAATGTTTTCTCAATATTTGAAAAGTTTTTTGTCTTTGTTTTCAGTTCTATATTCATCAAAGAACACATGAGACTGATCAAGAGAGGTTACTTGTGAGATTATCGACTTAAATCATAATCAATCAAAACCTCAATTGACCATTTAAAAGCTGTGACGTATTTTCCAATCGATGGTTCAACGTTTGACATTTAAAAAACATTGGGGGGATTCTAAATAAGTGACTAGTAATATTTTGGATTTGATAAGGTGTGGATCCCATGTTTATATGTAAGAACTTTAACTTTTCAGTTAATCATTAGACTAAAGAAAATTCCACATGTTCCCAAAACCATTGATACAATTTACAGCCACTAAAAGAAGAATAAACAAGCTGTAAGATGAACTAATGTTTACTTTTAGGAAAAAGAATAAAAATGTATGAAAAAAGAGTTTGGAGATGTGACGTTCACATGGAAAAAGATCTTTGAGAATAGAGAGGGATGGTTGCACATGTTATTTGCCTTGCTGTTTTAAGGACAAAACCCCATCATTTATGAGCTTGGGGTCCATTTTTCTTGAATCCTGCTCCAAATCAGGATACCTTCACTTACCAATCAGTCTTATTAGGTTGGGTCCATTTTTCTTAACATCTTCACTTGCCCACTAGGTATGCTCGTGTGACACATTAACTTTGAATACACAATACGTAAGGTTGTAAAGTCTAATATTTTTTTTTTTGGACAAATAAAGTCTAATATTTAATTATAACATTTGACAACAATAAAGTAAAATAAATTTCATTGTAAACCATATTAAAGTACACTATAAAGTCTCTTTGGATACTATGTTCGGCTTCCCTTAGGCTTGTTTTCTAAAACCAACAAATCTGAACCCAAACTGTAAAAACTAAACTATATATTTTTAAACACCGTATACAACAAACACCTAACTTAAATAACCATAAAAATTGCACCCAGTCATGTCATTTGGTCGGCTAATCTTGAGATAGCCGAGTAACTACCACAGCAACAACTCACCAACCCGATCTGAACAAATAAACACAAAGGAGATTAAAGTTCTCCACGATATGAAATCACTATTATCTATACAGAAGGAAAAAACATAAAGTATAGATACGTCCATACTTGTATGTTAGTTAATTTACCCTCGAGGATACTAAGAAAACATATATATACGCAAGGAAAGATAAGAGCCTGCAACCAAAATAAACATTTTTTAAATTTAAAAATTTTTGATCGAAGAACTTACAACAAGAATTGCAAGGAAGGATCCGATTGCTACAGCCACGATCGCTGAAAATGAAAGAATTCGATCATAGAAGCTATGATGAGATGGGTTTCTTGCGTAGGAAGTTAGAGAATGTAGCTTAGTATTAGGTTACTTGATTATAATTTATGAAGTTATATAAAAAAAAACAGGGGAGAACGGATATATATAAAGAACATTACCAAAGAAAGGACTGAAGTAGAGGCAACAAGAATTGTTCTAAAGAGCATCAATACACCAAGATGAACTCATCTAGTCGGGTTGGACTTATATACATTCAAGAACGTCTGCATTGACATTTCATTGCGGCTGTCGCATTTGAGAAACATTTCAAGTGCCAAATTCTTTGATATATGTCGAATGCCGATCTACAATGAGACGAATAAGATTATCCTCTACAATAGATTCAGGCTTCTCGCTATTGCACCTAACCACAACGTTACCGCTGCTTGAAACAACCACAACCTCTTCCTTGCGCGTTGATAGCTCATTGGCTACAACAGCATGCACTTTGTACTTTTGTAGAGCCTTTGTAGCCTTTTCTATCAGAATCTTTGAGTCTGTCTCTAGCTGCATTCAAAATTCCATATAAGTTTTTCTCTATATCTGATCTAGGAGAATCTTATACAAAGAGAGTAGAGAGAGATTTGACCTTGAATGATATGCAGAAAGCCTTTGGAGCCCAATTTGTTCTCAAGATTGAAAGCATTTTAGGAACTTGAGCTAGTCTTATGTCCAGAGGACCAGATCCTGATTCTATTTTATGTTCAACCTGGTTTCAAAATAATACACAAGAAGCATTTCTTCAGACACAAGAATATATAGTGTAGGCCATGATCATAGGGGCATGAGACTCTTACCATGCTCTTCCACGGCACATAAAAGTCAGACACAGCAGCAGCAAGATAAAACATGGAACATGGACCGACGTCTTTCATTGCCGTTGCAATCAACCGCAACATCTTTAACCGGAAACATTCACAAAGCAAAAAAAAAAGTTTTATAGCTGCAACTCTGTTGAGGAATTATCATAAAAATAGCATGTGTATAAACCTGAAGATACTCATAGATGGTTGTGAACGGGAGCTTTAGTAAGCGAGCTTCAGCTACTGCCTACAATGTTTAAAACACACAAACATAAGTGATCATCATTTTTTTTTTGGTAAAACAAAGGCTGTAAAAAAATAAGAAACAAGTGGTATAATACGCACAGCTTGCTGGTCCATAACAGCCATTTTCACAGCTTCCGCATGTGATGCATGAACTGAAAACACCCACTTAGTATCCATCAACCGCACCCATTTACATTTGAGGGTTTATAGTGAAGAAAAAGAACCTCGAATGTTGGTGTTATCTGGAAACTGGAAACACTCAAGGAATGGATCATCAGGAAGAGACCGGCAATATGGCTGGCAAGTTCCCCTAAAGATTGAAAAACCACTTAAACTGATATCAACTAGAAATACAAATCAGAAAGACAGAACAAAGTCAATGAATCTACCTCCTAAAGAGAAATATGACAGCATATCCAGCCTTGACGAAGTTCCTTTTGCAACAAAGAATTGATTATGAAACAGAGAGAAAGAAGGTAACTGTTTTGCTAGAGACTAAAAAAATGAAAAAAAGAAAGAAGTAAAAAAACTTTACTCAGTAGAAGCAGCACCTCGATTGCCAGAGCTGAAGTTATCTATGTATCTTACGCATCGCTGCTCCAAGGGAACCGTAGTTCCGCCTGAGGTTACACATACGATCCTCCTCCCTCCTGTGGAATTGAGCTGGATGAAACCGTTGAGCTTATGGACAATCTCTTCCATGTTCTTGAGAGGTGGAGACGACTCGAAAAAGGAACTAACTTCATCTTCCCCCAACACAGATATGGAACTCATTTCTCAATCCTCTACGCAAACATAATCATTGAGTCAGATTTTGCTGAAATGAGAACATAAAGATCCAACCAAAAAAATAAAAACAGAATCTATTTTTTCAATCTTAAGATGAATGAGAGATCTTGAAGAGTGTATGAATCATCATATATATAATGCAATGGGCAATGTGATGATTTTTTTTCATCAAAAACTAAGTGAAGACGCATTGAATTCAAAACCGATCCTAAGATTACAGAGCATAACAAATGAGAGATAGGTAACTTACTAGAGAGCTGAGATCAATTCCACTATGAGATTCGATCTTGATCTTGATCTTGATCGAGATTAGTCTGTGCCTTGGTTGATTTCAGTAGTTAAGGGTTAGAACTTAGTAGATTAGCTTGAAACGGAATTTACAACAACTCTGTTCCTCTTGACATTGTTAAACAGAGCAACTCTGTTCCTAATAAACAGAGGAGTTTAAAAAGGCCAGAGTTAAACCTGCAGTCCATTAAGTAGTTGGGCCTATTATAACATGATATAAATATTCAAAAAAAAGATCCTTAAACCTCTCAGTATCTCCCTCGCTAAACCCTGGAAGAATCCTGCCACAATATGTCGTTATTTTGTGGAGCATCATCGTCTACAATGGCCACTCTTTCCTTCCGTGCGGTTAGATCTCCGGTGAGTCTCCAAACTGGTGCCCGTAGAATGACTCTTGGATCTTGGTGGTGGTAGCCATCAGTTCAGCAGCGCATCGTTGATTTCATTCTTGAGGGTTTCCACGCTCAGTGCTATCTCCGGTGGATAGTGTCTCCATCCAAAAACCCCGAGAATCTGAGAACGCCGACCAAGGACCTGATTTTGAGTATAAGTTTGATTCACAGCCCTTCATTGTCTCTCGATATATATATATATATATATATATATATATATATATATATATATATATATATGATTGGATATTGTTACGGGGACTGAAATTTTAGGGGGTGTTTTATGCAGTGACTTGGATGAGAGTTTGCAGAAGGCTTTCCACATCTTCTTGGAGATAAGAGGGATCACGCCGACCATCACTGACTTTTTGGCTGATTATGTAGCCAACAAAGACAACAGAGAGTATCTTCATTGGCTCATGGATGTCAAGACTTTTGTTGAGAAGTGAAGACTGATCTTTATTTCCAAGAATAATAATGATAATACGAATGAAACTCTTAAGTGATATTTTTTTTTGTATTTCAAAACTTTTGAGTTTTATCTTAGATGAACTTGTTATCATCACCATCGAGAATATTTGTTGCTTGGTGACAATATTTGCTACTTCTATTTACTTTTGATTTGATATTTCTTTCTAGTTTAACTCTTCCCCAATAAAAAATTGTCAATTTTTGCAAAAATAAAAACTTATCCATTCTGTTCTTAACTACAAACTCTGTTGTTAGTAGTAGTCTGACTCTGGTATTAGTGCAGTTATGACTAATGCATCATCATAAAGGGGGTTTGCGGAAACAAGAGAAGAAAATAGCTAACCAAATATTTTCTTTGAATTTTGAGTATATAGATATACAATTTTGTATTAGCATAAAATTGAAGAACCTTTTATTGTAATGGTTGGATAATATCAAAAGAAACCGTTGAATAAATTCTCGTTCAATATTATAAAGGAGTATTTTATGTTATTTTTAATAACTAGAAAGGAATATATAGGAGGAACAAATAATAATATTAAGGGAAAATTGCCAAAACGGAACAAAAATTCAGTATGGTTGTCCTTATAGTATAAAACCATCATTTAGTTGTCCCTTTAGTATAATTTCTTTCATAATCCCAAAACTAACCCTTGATTAATCTAATTAAACACATTAAACTAATAGAATTTAAAATAATAATAATTAAAAACGTTTAAAAAGGAAAAACAAAAAAACTTTTAAAATTTTTAATAAAATAAACTTTTTAAAACTTAATAAAATAAAAATAAAAATAATTTACAATTTTTTTAATAAAGAACAATTTACAAAGTTTTATTTTTTATAAGAAGTTTATAATGTTTGTAAACTTTTTAATTTTATCAAAATTTTTCATAAAAAAAAATAAATTAAAATGTATTTTTCTAAAGTTTGTTTAAATTTTACAAATTTTATAAATTTTGTTTAAAGTTTTTATTAAACACAATAAACTAAAAGAATTTTAAAAAATAATAATTAAAAACGTTTTAAAAAGGGAAAATAAAATAAAACTTTTATTTTTTTAATAAAAATAAACTTTGTAAAAATAAAAATAATTTACAATTTTTTAATAAAACGTTAAATAAACTTATTAAAAACATTTACAAATTTTTATTTTTATAAAAAGTTTAAAATGTTTTTAATAAAACTTTAATTAAATAAAAAATTTAAACTTTATAAAAATAAAAATTTACAAAAAAAATTTAATAAAAAACTTTAAACTAACTTTATAAAAATATTTTTTACAAAGTTTTATTTTTATAAAAAATTTAAAATGTTTGTAACCTTTTGAATTTTATCAAACTTTTTAATAAAAATAAAACTTTTAAAAATGTTTTTAATAAAACTTTTAATAAAAATAAAATTTGTAAACTTTATAAAATAAAAATTAAACTTTACAAAAAATTGCACCTAATTTCAAAACATCACATGTTGTATAGATATGTATTATAGAGAATAAGAGTTTGTGAAAAAAATCAAAAGAAAAACTATGGAAAAACCATAGATTAATGAAGAAGACAAGGGAGAATCATTTTATAAAAAATTTGACAAGTAAAATCGAAAATAACACGTTTTAGGAAGTTAGAATATTTTTAGGAGATTTTTAGAATATTTCCTTAACTGAATTTTTCATTAATTTTCGCAAAAATCAGGTAATCTTATCCGTAGAAGGTGCTTTCTAAAAGTTTAGAACATTGACAAAAATCTAGAACATGCTTTCTACTTTTAGTAGACGGGATAGTACATTTTAGAAAACACATTCCGCGAAATTTAGAATACTTAATAAAAGTAGAAGATGTTTCCGGACGAAAAGTAGATAGCTTTAGAATTAGTAGAATGCGCATTCTACTTTCTTAGAAAATTAGTAAATAGTAGAGTGTACGTTCTAAAAATAGTAGATGAACGTGTTTATTTAGAAATTGCTTTCTACTATACCATTTTCCGCAGAAGGCACATTCTACCTTTAGTAGAACATATTTTCAAATTTTTATTTATCAACTTTTTGAAAAAAATAAAAATACCAGCATGTGTATATAGGTGTTTTATTAATTCTTTATATTTTTAATTTTTTTTTGATTCACAAAAGTATTTATTTCATTAGTTTTTAGAAATGCAAAGGGTAAACATGAGAAAAATTGGACAAAAAATAATTTATACTAAAGGGACAACACCCATATTTTTTTGTTCTCTATTGGCAATTTTCCCTAATATTAATGGCATAAAATCATATAGGCTATCTATCAGATCGTTTGACTAGACCAATATTAAACTGCATGTAGATCTCCTGCTAACTGCTTTTCAAAAGTAGAAAAACATGATTGATAACTCTGAAACAGGAGAACTGCATTTGTGGGTGAACTGCGATTCTCCCGCTGCACCATTCCAACACTAAAGCGTAGTCTCTATTGAATCGCTTATTGTCTTGTACTATAAGTAAGGAAAAGGTAATCCGTATCCCGAGGGTTAAAAAACCATACACACATTTGCATGTTTTAATTGCCTATATATATATTTAAACCTCAGGATGCAGATTACCAGTTCCTTTGCAAATATCACCATCTTTATCTTCTTCTATATGTTGCTCTATTTTTTGCTGTTATTCTATATGGTAGTGAGTTGTTTTGTTGTTGTTAATGGTGAGAATATATATAGAGCTAGTGACGCTAACAAATAGCAATGGTGCAAAAGAATAATACTTATGCCAAAGGTTTAATCCTTCTGGAACTAATGCTCATAGAGAAAGGCAATATATTTTCTTGTCCATGGTTTCTTATATATATATATATATATATATATATTCCTATTTATAGTTATCTTGAGTTCAGCTCACATCTATAGAGTATAGACTAATATAAAAGTATACTTTGTAATAGTACTCTTAACGTGTCTAACGTTTGAAGAGGCCTATACATCTACATAGTTTTGCTTACAAAACGTATTGTTTGAGATTGACTACCGTGAAGTTAACAAAGTATCAGATGTTCAAACCTGACGTCAAGTGCACAATAAAAAAATTGAAGTTTAATAATTAAAATACATGCCTTTATGTAAACTTCCGTGTTGACTAGGTGTTTTCCTGCACCATGTGCAATAAAAGAATTTTAAAATATTTTTTAAAAGATAAATATAAATTATATTTATTTTTATTAATATTATAAATTTTCTTTTTTCTTATCAATATTTTAATATAAATTTGATTTAACTGAACATTAAAATTAAAATAAAACCAATTTTGTTTATTTTGAATTATATTTCAGAATGTGCATGTATATATTTAAAACTATAATATTAGGTAGATTTTTCTATCTATTTATTTTAATTAAATATATTAAATAAATATGTAAAATTTCAGAATTGTCAAAAATTAAAATTAAACAATATTTATAAAATCTGTAAATATATATAAGAAACAATGATTTTACGATTTAATTTGATTTTATGATTTAATTTTATAATTTTCTAAAAATATGTATATATTTTTGAAATATTTTTAATTTAAATGATATTTCAAAATTTGAAATGCCATAATTGAATATATTTATTTTAATGATGATTTATGCGTTATTGCCATATTTTTAAAAAGTCCAAAAATATAAATCGATAATAAATATAATATATGAGTTATTACCATATTCTAAAAATTTTATCAAAAATATAAATTAACATTATATATAATTGTCCATGTCATATTAATCTATAAGACATGTCATCAATTTTAGTAGCTATGTCACAATTATTAATCTAGGTGTTTTCATGCACCATGTGTACTGATGAATTTTTTAAAAATTAAATTTTATATTTTAAAATGTAATTTATTAATATTATATATTTTATTATTTTGACTAATAATTAATACAAATATCATTAATTAAGCATAAAATTAAGAGAAAATATTTTTTTTATTTTAAATTATATTTAAGAATATATATGTATATATATAAAGTTAAAATCTTAGATAAAAAAATTATTTATTTCATTTGGTTAAATTATTATATCAACTTGTACAGAATTACTAAAAATCATATAAAATTGTATAGTTATCAAAATTTAAAACTAAATAATATTTATATAATTTGTAGATATCTAAAATAAACTAATGATATTACGATTTATTTTTTTTAATTCAGAAAATTTAGAAAATTTTAGATAATAAAAATTTTATTATTATAAAAGTAAAATTATATAATATTTCGAAATTCAAAATATCATATTTGAATATATTTATTTTAGTGATGATTTATGAGTTATTACTATATTCTACAAAGTTTACCAAAAATATAAATCAATATTAAATGTAATATATGAGTTATTGCCATATTCTAAAAAGATTTTCAAAAATATATATTAGCATTAAATGTAATTGTCCATGTCATATTTAACCATATGACATGTCATCAATCTTAATAGACACGTTACAATTTTTTTTTTGAAAACGATTGTAGAGAAAACATGTGGCAAATCACTTCTCAAATATAGACTAGGGGATATGTTTTGGTTTTTAATAATCTTTCTTAAAATACAGTTGAGATCCCCCTTTTTTTTGCTTAACTGTAAATATGATTAATGAAATGTTAAGAGTTCACAAAGCAAAAGTTTTTTTTTTCTGAACACAACGCAAAGCAAAAGCTTTTCTCATAGATTTTGTTACTTTGTCAAAAACAGTGAAAAACAAAGGAACAAATGGGAACAGATTGCAATCGACAAATGAGATCATTTTAATATACAATACTTCTGTTGAAATTTCAAAGAACAAATCGAATAGTAATATGTATGATTTATTTGGTTTATACAATGTGTAGATAGTAAAGAACTGGATTGTGAGAGATAAAATCATGAGAAATTGATTCTTTGTTGTCTATGAGCCAATGATGGCACTTCGTTTTTTCTTTTTGCCTTTTAATATACGAATAGTCTGAAATATTCTTTGACTGCTTTTATTTCCTTCTCTCGGGTCTCTGCTCATATTCACATGAACGATTTTCATCCCAATTATTAAATAAATTTCATATATTTGAAAAGACAGTTAGCTAATATATGTTCACATTTTATAATAAAGTAGAAACATTTAGTTCAGTTAAGTCCACTAATTCTGAGTAATCCACGTGCAAATGTTTCTTTCTTAGTTACACTCTCATTTTCAAAGCATGCAATTACGATGAACCGTAATTTACCATAACCTTTCTTTTTAAAATGACAATCTATTGGATTGTTAGAGATTTTGAATATAAATCCATAAGCATCTTATTTTGAATTTTGATTCTTTTTTTAAATTACATGCTCAGATCGCAACTATATGAATCCGATTATGTTCATAAGTTGATAAATAATTTGTAATGAGTATATATAAAAGCCATAAGAAAACCATATCGAATTTTATTTCATATACGTACATATCAGGAAATAAACAAACAACAAGGGTGTATAAAAAAGACTGAGAAATGGGTACGTTGGAGAATAAGTTCTATTACAAAAGATATATTTTAAGAAGAGGCAAGGTTACGTGGTTACGTGTTTAGTCCCCGGTCAAGACTTCTGTCTTAGCTGGATCGTGCACATAGCTTCCGGATATCACCAAACCCCGGCACGAAAAGTGTCAAAGAATTTTAACAAAAAAAATATTTTAAGAAGAGGAAAGGTTATATATCTTTCATTTTTTCCAAAAGCAAATGCAAATGCAAAGTTAATGTGAAGCAACAAAAGCACATTTTCAGCTTTTGCTCTCATGGGCTCTTCAAAAGCCATGTTTGTTTACCCTTTTTAACCATTATTGGATGGGATACACACGGAATTGAATCATAAACTACCAAAAAGAATAGTTTTTGAACGGTTCAAACTCGTTTCTTTTAGTAGAGTTAAATAATAAATATTACGTCTCAATTAGGCTTGGATGTTTGGGTTCGGATCGGGTTTTCGGATTATAAATCTTCTAGATCCTGTCCTAAAATTTTATTATTACGGATCGATTTCGGATAATAACACTTCAGATTTGGTTCAAAATTGTATTGCATCATAAAACTATAAAATAACCATATATCGTTTAAATTCTCGTTATATCTGTTCAGTTCGAATATAACCAGAATAAATAAACAAAAACTTAAAACAAAATATACTAAAACACATAAATTAAATAACAATTAATCTATCACACATACTATTGATAAAATAACAATAAAAATTATTAAATCAAAGATGAAAACAAACATCATTTGTAAACAATATACATTACCTTATAAAAAATATACTTGTTGTTTCAATGAACAAATTATAAAAATTACTTATTTTATAATTAACTGTGTACATAAAACATTTATTAAAAAATTGTTATATTATATATATATCATATTACAACTAATATTAAATTTAATAATTGAAATTCTTATGTATATTTCAAAATATTTATATTGACTATTAATTTCAGATTTTTTCTGATTACCCGTTTGGTTTGGTTAATAACACTTTGTGTTCGAATATTTTTTGTACCACCCAACAAAATACGTTCAGGTATTTTTCTATTTTGGTTCAGATAATAGGTCGGGTTTTTCGATTCGGTTCGGTTCGGATTTTATGCCCATGCCTAGTCTCAATCACTCATACCAGATGGTTTAGTTACTCTGAAAAGTTAGGGTTTCAAAACAGAGTTCAACTACTCACCAGACTATTATTTCCTTTTTCTTTTTGACAAACTTATCACTATTATTTCCTTTTTCTTTTTGACAAACTTATCAGACTCTTAAGTATTCAAAATAGACATTCTTCATCGCATTAACAATCTGGATTTAGTCGAATTTCATTTCTATGGAAATCATTTTCATTCTTTATAGATTAGTCAGAAGAAGAAAATCTAAAAACATTCTAATAAACACATCACATGCATTTCCATTTCTCATATCTCAAATACATTGTCAAACGTTACGTCGAACATATTTTTCCTTCCAATACAAATGATATCATCCTACAAAATCATGTAGAAACTGATGATTACTACCTCCAATAAAATCTCTCCCAAACGAACGATCCTGCCCTTCATACCCACCACCACCACCACCACTACTGCCAGCGTCAAGTCCAAACCTCTGAGCAGTTGTCATTGGGAAAGGCTCCGGCAACCCAATCTGATGATGAAGCCCTAACGTCAACGACACTCCTCCATTTGTGCTAGTATTCATCCCCGGGACATTCGATGACGCAATACCGTAGGAGAAGTTAACCGCGCCGCCGCCTCCAACATTCCCACCGTTTCCAGCGTTCATAAAGCGGTTGTTATTGTTGTTGGTGATGGCATGAACGTCATCGTTTCGCACCCGTCTAGCGGGAGAAGAGCTGTTGTTAGCTTGTTGAGCCGTGGAGGAAGAAGGATTGTTGTTGTGGTCGGGGAACACAGTGGTGGTGTCTCTCCAAGAAGAGGAAGATTTCTGAGATTGTCGAGTCTCCAGCATATGAATCTCTTCGACCATCGGTTTCCAAACCCTAACTCGTGCGTTTATGAACCAATTAGACACCTGAAAATAATCCACCAGTTAAGTTCCTAAATAGCCAGTTTCAATAACCTACGGAGCATTCCTAGAAAGTGGACTAAATTAAGTAGTTGAATGAATATCATGACACACCAGACGATTGATTTCTTCTTATGTTTTACCGCATGGTTTAATTGAATTTTAGAAATATAATAATTTTTCTGTTTTATTAATGTCGTTCTAGAATTTGCTTTAGCTGTATTAAAAAGGAAAAATGATCGTTGGCTACATAAAGTATTGGCAATCACATGGCTAAACATGCAAACTAAATTAATGTATACCTAGCTACACGAAGTGTATATTATGCATTACAACATCCCTCAACTTAATGATGCTATGTAGTTAACATCACGAGTTTAATTTCATTCATCCCAAAACTGATGTGGATGACAAAGACTGTTTAAATACCACATCTTATCAATTAAAATATAACCAATATGACCGTAATTTATCTAAAATTAGATTTAAAACCACGTTTTAAAAGCGTAGGAATATTTTTAACAAAATTTAATTTACAAAATCAATATGTCTTAATATTTTTTGATTAGTAGTGTTTTACGTTTTTATTTTAGTGAATTTGAAAACTATATAATTATACTATTTTGTTCCTATTAAATTTGAAAGTTATATAAGATTATTTTTTAAATTATTTTAATCTGTTTTATTATTAAAATTTAATATAGTTCTGTAATTCATTTGATTAATTATGTGATATATACTTATCTGATAATTGTTTTGATGTCTATTTATATATTGACTCTAAATTTTTATTTTTTAATACAAAATTAATTAAATTAATGAATTATTTTATTTATATTTTCATAAACAAAAATTTCATTCACTTAAACTTAGTAAAACTGTAATATTAGATTTGTATTATTAGATTACATTTATTCTTAAAAGTGTAGTATTAATAACTATATACACAAGATAATATTTGGTTTAAGTTGACATCAAATAATTTCTAAACAAATAAAATTTCAGATTGACGTTAAATAAGTTTTATAATTAAAATAAATATATAATATTTTATATGACTTTCAAATTTATATAAATATAAATAATATAATTATATACTTTTAAAATAC
Organism: Raphanus sativus; assembly: GCF_000801105.2. Lineage (NCBI taxonomy): Eukaryota > Viridiplantae > Streptophyta > Magnoliopsida > Brassicales > Brassicaceae > Raphanus > Raphanus sativus. Next base: position 24,877,568 of record NC_079512.1, on the reverse strand, counting down.
ACTAAAATAAAAATTCTAAAATATTACTTATCAAATAATATTAAAATATTTATTTTGTAAATTAAATTTTGTTAAAAAATTCTTACGCTTTTAAAACGCGGTTTAAAATCTAATTTTACATAAATTAAGGTCAGATTGATAATATTTTAATTGATGAAACGAGATATTTAAATGGTCTATGTCATCCTACATCAATTTTTGGATGAATGAAAATAAACTCGTGATGTTAATTACATAATATCATTAAGTTGAGGGATGTTGTCATACATAATATATATTTCGTGTAGCTAGGTATACATTAGTTTAGTTTGCATGGTTAGCCATGTGATGGCTAATACTTCACGTAGCTAGCGATCATTTTTCCTATTAAAAATGTAAGATAGTTTTGAAAAGTATATAATGTAATATTTAGTAAAACTAATAAAAATTAATTGCCGGCACTAGAAAAACTCCATTGTGTATTAGAATAAGCTAACTATACCTATGCTCTTAATTATCTAGCAAGTAATTTTGCTAAATTGCGAAGAAGAAAGAAAATAAAAACAAAGCTGATATATCAGAAGTGAAAACCTGATTCCTGGAGAGACCTGTCTGTTTAGCCAACATGAGTTTGTCTGTATCAGTTGGATAACTGCAAAAGACACAGAACTATAACTTATAATATATTTTTACATTTACAAATATAATTAGAAAACGACATAACCATGTTTGGGAAACAAACAAGCATTCGACATGTCCCATCTAGAGCATACTTCCAAGTTATAATACACTTCTATACAAACAAACACATTTATCTATAACTATCTGTTCACAAGTATATGCATAATGTGGTTCATGTCTTCCTGACACATGACTATCATATCACGATATGTAGACATATAGTTATTCGGCTATTGGCCATTAGACAAGTGTAACATCGGTAAAATGATTGATGGTCTGATCAAATTGACATGGTTAACGCGTAGTATAATTAAAACTAAGCTCAAACTCAAATCAACTGCTCTAAAAACAAATATATGGCTAAAAAGGGTATACTTACGGATGCAAGAAATGATCGAAGAGCCAAGCCCTTAAAACGGTGACAGCACGTTCGGGCAGGCCACGATGTGGTCTCCATACAGGAGCATGATGATCAGGGAATCCATGTCTTTGACCAGCAGAACACAGGCCTCTACTACTATCATTTCCTCCAAACTCCAAAAATTGTTGTTGTTGGATCTTGTTATTGGTGCTAAACTGAAGCTGGTCTGTTATAGCATTCTTCAAACATTTGAAATGCTTAGACAACACCTTTAATGTTAAACTAGCATAAGGAGCTGCGTGCCCGAGACCTGCGACGCATTCGAATGAGCCCATCACAGCTTGAAGCTGCTCATAGTACTGCTTATACCTTTTGTAAACCTTGAAAAGGTCACATGGAAATGTTTTTTTAGATTCGAACCAATTATGTAATAATCATGTAAAAATTATAAACTCCAATGGCTCGTACATTATTTACTTACTCTAAAAGTATGCTATATACTACAGAATAAACTAGTTAAAATCTTTAAGACCCTAGCTTTAAGATGACATATCAATCTCATGCATATATTCCCTTTCATAAAGAAGAAATTCTCTTTTAACACTTTAAGTTTATATCGTTAAGATATGAAGAATCCAATTCACAAATTTAGATCAAGAGCCAGGGAAGCTCAATATAAAGTTACTTATAATATATTTTTATTTAGCATAACCTTAAAAATCCTATTCAAAATGAATGTATCATCCATCTGTTAACTTGGGATTAATAACATCTTCTACTCATGCAACGTAGGGAACGTTCAATTAAAATAACACTTCCTCTTATAATGAATGAAATAAGATAAGTATTTAAAACGATATAGTTTTTAAATGGCTGTGAAGGAGTTCGTTTTCCAAGGAAGATCTTTTTAAGAAACATTATCATTTATCACATTATTGCCACCAATTTCAAAGGACACCGACCAAGAACTGTGAACATTTAACACAATAATACACATACATATTAGTAATTTCAGACAAAAGTTTTTTTTTTTTTTTGACAAACTTTTACTCAGACAAAAGTTTTAAATTGTTTTCCAGATAATAGCATAACAAATTATAATTAATTATTACCTCGTCGAGCATGGAGATGAGCTTTGATTTTTTCTTCCCACTTTCTCCTGAGCCGGCGTCAGAAACGCCGCAGAGATTATCAATAGTTGGGTCAAAAAGCAAAGAGGAATAGTCCTCGTCGTCGTCGATGTTTTGTTCGGTGTAAACCGCACGACTCACACTACAAAAATCATCAAGAAGCATCTGTGCTGGTTTCAAGAACTTCGACCCTTTCAGAATAGATGCGTAGCCAGTGAACGGCCCGAGAGGACCGGAGCTTCTTGACGCGACGGTGACGGCGGCAGCGGCAGCGGCGGCTTCAGCTGCGGATCTACAGAATCCGGAGTTAACAACGCCGGGAACGACGAGATCGTAAGTAGGTCTAGGGTGAGATGATAAAGAGAGAGATAAAGGCTCGGGTTTGAAGACAAGAACGTCGCCGGAAGAAAGTCCGGCGTTGAAGGAATGATCAACAGCGACTGCGGTGGATGAAGAGGAAGATGGCCCACCGAGAAAACCCATGAAGTTACTGTAGCTAGGGTTATTGTTGCTGTTCGAATGAAATCCACCACCGGCTGCGAGGAAATCAGAGTCGGCGGTAGGAAACACGCCGCCGGAAGAAGAAGGAGGAGGAGGAAGAGGATGGTGAAAGTGGAAGTGGGAATCGAGAGAAGGAAGCCGAAGTTTATCTCGTCGGCTTTGTTGGAGAACATGGTAAGGCTCGTACGCATCGGACATGGCAAAGGATGATTTCGAGATGAAGAAGGAGAGAGACAAGTGAGTAACAGTGTAAGAGATAATGGTGACGGGTGAAACGAGAGGTTAAGAGAGAGAGAGAGAGAGATAGGGGTTCTTTTGCTATCTTTTTGAAGCACGATCGAGTGTGTATATTATCCCATCATATATATGTACATAGTACTATTATTTAGTTCGAAAAGAAGAATATCTAAAATATCTATGCCTTCGGAGACCTGGAATGTTTATTGAGCATCGCAGTTTTGGTCGAGGTTCATTATTTGGATTTTGGTGGTTGTTACCAGCTATAGTTAGAGCTTAATCCATATATTGATAAAGTTTGACGGTTCTGTAGAATTTACTAGTTATTTACATGATCCGCTGTAATTTAGTATTAGTAGTTAATAAAAAAAAACGAGTATGCGAGCCATGTAAAATTTTTTTTTGGTGATAGATATGTAGTTTGGTGATTTGTTGTACAAATGATTAAAAGTTATAAACTGAACAGTTAAAAGTCCCGGGTTTGGTGGGAGAGCCTATATGAGAAATCGAGAGAAGGTGACCGGCTGTAACCGGTAGAGAGATTTTTTTTTTGTACAAACTGTTCTGTGACTCAGTCTTTCACATACTTACTGACATTTCTACTGCTTTTTAAGTCTTCTTGTTGTCGTTTTATCTTCTTTTTTTTGCTGGAATATATACTTTTTATTACACCATAAATTTTAGTGGAATTACATCATGTATACTAAATTTTTGCCCTAATTAGAGCATTTCCAATCCATTATTATTTTCACTTCCATAATAGCATTTGGAGGCAACCCACCTCTATTTTTTCCTTTACAATAGAGATTTCTATTTTTTCTCTATTTATAGAAGAAAAAATAACATTCCTCTATTTTTTATTCTATAAAATAGAAATTGCTATTTTAGAAAACTACATTAGAGTATATCTCAATTCTATTATAAAGTTCATCTATTTTAGATATAAAAATAGCAAATACATTAGAGATGGTCTTAAACCAATATCCTAAATCCCACACCATAATATATTTTTCCATATACGCCAAATTTGTTCCATCATAAGTATTTTGTTAATTTCATCATATTTTTGGATTTTAAACAAATTCACTCTAAATTTTAATCATTCTAATCATTCTACTAGGCGTCTAGATGATATATCTCGCAAGCTTAACACGAGAGCGCGAGTTGGTATCTGAGGTAGCGAAAGCTTTTAGTGATTCTAAAAATAACTGAGAACTATGTTTGAGAATACACTTCTCATTGCTTAACTAAAATTCCTTTAGCGTTTAAGAATACTCTTATCAGTGGTTTATAAAAACATATTTAACGAAACTCCTTTTATTAATCAATCAAAAACTTTTAGACTGAATACAAACTTAAGACTAAACGACTATATATAAGAAAATAATAAAGATAGTTATTTAAATAACTAATAAAATAAATAATAAATATTTGGAGATATCTCGAATATTTATCTGTGTTATATACAATCTTTTTCATTAATTCTAAATATTCACTTTGTACTGAAACATGACATAGCACATATCGAATCCCATGATACAATCATGTAAGACGAATCGTATCACATGTGATTGTCTCGACGAACTAAAACTTTACGAAACATTCTCGAACTATTTATGCTAAAAGATTTTGTTGTTGGTTTTCAGATATGAAAAGTGAGAAATGAATGAGAAAAAGAAGAATTATTTAAAAAGGAATGTTTTTCCAAAACTGTTGCATCATGTTAGCAAAAATCTCTTGAAAATCTCGTGAATGGAATGTTGAAATAAAATTTCCGCAAGATTTCTCTCAAGACATGTCCACACCGAGATGGACAAATGTGAGAGGCATCCTCTCTCCTCAAGCCGTTTAAACAAGGTGCGTATGCCAGGCGCTGCCGTTGATCTCTGCTCGGAGCCACTTCAGTGAGTTGTCCGACTGAATTACCCAGGCTTTTCTTTTGCTTCTGCAAGAAGCGCTTCAATTAAAGGACCGCATTATTGTTTTACTTGATCTCGTTGTCTATTAATTTCAAGTTTCCTTTGTTGGTAGTTTAAAATTAATCTTGTGTATCCTAGTGGTTTTTTAACTTTTTGCGGTCATTAGGATCAAACCAGGTATTTGCAAATTGTGGTTGCAGTTAAGTTTGTGACCGATCTTTTATTGATGAAGTTCAAACCCCCTTGTACTCCCTTTTCTTTCTTATACATGTTATATAAGGTATTTTCTGAGATCATCAAATAAAATTATGTTTATGCCTCCATTCAAAATATATTTTATATCCACCACAGCAGTCTCTTGATTTTCTTCAAAAACGGAGTTCCAACGCAGATAACTTCACAAAAACTATGTTCTAAATCTGCCCAAATTGATTAAAACGGAAAAGTAAATTCGACTGTATGGTAATGATAATTTTTGAAATAATCATTAGAGGAGTTTTCGTTTGCATGGGAAATAATGCGCGACGTAAATCGTTTGAAAATGTGTTTTGAACATTAAGCAAATGTGATCCTGCTTTCGAACGATAACCAAATGTGTTGTTGCCTGTTACATTTATTTATATATAAAAGTATTTCCTCTTTTGGCTAAGATGGACCACAAAATTGAAAAAGAACCAAAGCACTCTAATAAAGAATCACAGTAAATTAAAGTGCACGTAATTATTAGTTATTCTCTTCATCTTTATACATTACATCACGGGTTTACTCACATATGAAGATTTCCAAACAATCGTTCTTGCTAAAAAAAAAACAACAATCGTTCTCAATAATTGTTTTGTTGAAATCAAAATACAGTGAAACCTCTATAAATTAATAATATTGGGACTACACCAAAACCATATTTTTTATTAATTTATAGAAATTATTAATTTATCGAGATACTAATTGAACCAAAAATTCATTTTGGGACTATAGAATTATATTAATTTATAGAGATATTAATCTATCGATCGCAAATTTTATATAAAAATTATTATGGCCTCTTTAGAAATCCAATGTGTATTTATTTTGATTCTAGCATATCCATAATAACAAAAAAAAACTCGCCCTCTAGTAATCCAAAAATATTTTTAACATCTTTTGAACGAAGGTTTTGGGAAAAAAAAGGATGAATGTTTGAAAAGTTAAAAATACTATTGTAAGAAACATTAATGGATTGGTTGGTAATGGTCATAATTATATAGCATCCCAACCACAAGAATTATTGAAACTTAACTTATGATCATCTTTTGGACAAAGCTCTTTGTATACTGTATATCTTTGGGAGGACCCATTCGAAGGTGTAGACGAGTCTGATATAAAGTAGTACGATTACTGTGTCAAGAAATATTATGACAGATAAACCCAAAAAATTTCTCAACAAAAAAATATATCTTTACTAGATTATTTCTAAGTAACTTACGAATCTTACTTAATAAAAAAACACTAGCTTCACAAGTTTATATGATCTAACACATGATATAAAAAATTTTCTCTTTTTAATCCTTTATATTTCACTCATCATACAAGTAATAAAACATGTTTTGCTAAAAATATTTTTCTCTGTGTTAATTCTCCATAGAGCTCTCCCAACTTAGTTATAATAGATAGATTCATGGTTTTTTTGTTCAAACAAAGATCTTCAAATCTATTTGTTAATTTTTTTTCTTTTAAACAATTTTTTTAATGATAAACTTTCTCTTCAAACAAAGTTTATTTTGCTTAATGAAAAATGTTTATTTGTGTTTACATATATTTCCTTTCATTTTTCAAGTTCAAACAATCAGTAACAGACTCCACTATAATCTCAGCTCCATGCAACACGTTACTTATTACCTGATATAGTGCTCCGCGAACTGGCGCATTTCATCCCACTATAGTAAAGGAATCAGTCCAGCTCGTAACGATGCCTAAAATAACGACACAATTTATATATTATATTAAAACAGAAGTCATGACTTTTAATTCATGTGTGATTTTTTTAAAAAATAAACTATCTACTAGACTTGGCCACACTATATTTTTTAATCGTCATTAATCTTCATATTAAATAAAGAATATTATTAATCATATATAGAATCTAATATCTTTGAACTATTTTAATCATAGTATCTTTGATATCTTTTCATTTAAAATTTAAATATATATATATATATATTAAATTTCGAAAAATCTAATAAAAAGATCTTAACAAAATCTTAATTTTCAAAATTATATGTAAATATTTTAACATAAGCAGACTATATACTACATGTATAAAAATAACATATCTTTCACTTTTATAGATATAATAATATATTGTGTAAAATAATTAAACATATAAAATACCGCTAAAAAGAAATCCAGTTTTGAACGACGGATAAAATTTAGCATCAATTAAATAAAAAATAATTGTCAAATATGTTTTTCATGCACATATTAATATGTTTAATAACTGAATACAAATACAATAAGATAAATATATAATAAGAAGTAACAAATACGTACGACAGTTTAAACAATTTATTATTTACAACATGAAAACTATACATTATTGTATTTGAAATAGTTTTATAAATATTTAAATATATGATTAAAATAAAAAATGTATACTATTAATGATCTAAATAAATATATACATATAAAATGAAAATAAAATTCGCACGGTTGTACGGGTCGAGATCTAGTTATTTTTAAAATAATAATCACTTTTGTTTGCAACACAGATAATGCGCAAACCCTTGTTTTCTTTTAAAGAACACATATGAATGCCTTTGAGGTGTTTCAAATGTTCGCAATCATAAAATGTGGACAATAAAAAATAATGGAGATAAAAATAAATAAAAATCCTGGATAAACAAAATATACTCCTGTATTACAAAAATTCGCGAGTAGATGAGAAATGAGTAGATATTAATCCTAAAGACGTACGGAGTTTTGTGAAGAACGAGAAACGCCGTAACATCAACTGACGGCAATCTTGGTGGATGCTCGCTAAGCAAAAGATTTGTGCAGAGAAAATCAAACGCAATGTAACTTTTTAATTTATTTATAGAAAGAGAAAAACCCTAGACGACGTTAGCATGACGATGTCACCTGAGAATCCCAATGGAACTTGAGTACTTTGCAGGTTGTAAGTATACTTTCAATTAACTCCTGCTAATTTTTGTTCAATCGCTACAGATTCAGATGAAAGCTCTCGTTCGATAAATAATTCATTCATGAAAAACATTTATTTTATTTTTGGTTTATGTTGATTTTACTGAGCTGCTACTAAAATATAATGAGTTGACTAATTTCGTATTTTCAGTAAAATATAAAAATAGAATTTGAAAATAGAAATCATATGTCATGGTACCAGTGCCATATTTTGGTACATGGAAAAATAAATCCAACTCACTTCTCAAAGTAAAAATCACATCAATCATTCCAATCCTTTTTCTTTTAGTTTAACTCTATATATGTTGACAAAAAAACTCGATATATAATATATACATATAACTATATAGTAAATGGAATTAGGTAGACGTTTTAAGTTAGATTAAAAATGGGTCATATCATAAAAATGACAAATTCGCACCACATGTTGACGACTATATTATGTTATGTTCCATCAAATCCAACTTAGGATCTATCTGAAAACCTAACTGATTTTATCGTTTTGACATTTTTAAAAATGTTTACAATTACAACATCTAATAAATACTAATTCGGATAAATTTAATCATGATACATTTTCCCCTGGGTGTGGTCGATTAGGCTTAAAAAATCAAAGCTATTTGGTTTTATTGTTTTAACAACATTTTTAGACGGACCAGGAATTCAATTTTGTGCTTAAAAATTACATAGAAGTAGTTTAGTCATTTCACAAATTTTTTTTTGATAAGATGCTACATTTTTCTTATTTTATCCTATCTTAAATATTAGGCTTCAACAGTATTTACTTTTTTGGGAATGGGGTCCAAGGGGGTAGTAGTACAGAGAATCACTGTGATGACGTCACCTGTTAGGTTGCGTGACTCCTGGGCGCTGTATCTGTAGTACGCTATCTTCCATACATAAATTGATTATAGTCCCATCTTTTGTTGGTAGATTGGTAATGCTATTTTACAACAAGCAGTCCGAAATTACTACTATTGTTTTATTCTGAAATGAATGAGAAGAGAGTTTCAGCTACAACGAATATATCATTAATCTGAATCTTAAATTTTATATAATTGTGTACTCAAACAATAACGTAGCACCAATAGTCGAGTAGTAGATTAGTACCCTGCCACTGTATAAATATAGATTCGACTTGCAGCTGGTGAAGCACTTTCATTTTCTTTCATAGGTCTAGGTATTCGGATAATCTGGTATAGGATTCTAGAATCTGTTTGGATATTTTTACATATTGGATCAAGTTTGAATATTTTAGTTCGGATTCGGTTATTTCGGATCAGGTTTTGAATATTTTAGATTTTGAAAAAAAATTCATCACTTAATTTATTATACTTAAAAACTTACAACTAATTTAACTGATTTTTTTTCAAAAAAAATAATAGGTTGAGCGATTATTAGGTTTGGAAACAAAATTTTGAAAATAGAAAATATTACTTTAGTTGCTGTTTTGAGAATTTGAATGCAATTTTGTTATTGTACGAAACAAGAAGTTTGATATGTATTTTGAGTAGATAACAAGTCACTTTGTCCGAACTTATATATATAATATATGATTTCGAGCCATATACAATATCAGTAGAAATATTTTGAATAAAATGAGAGAAGCAATATAGAAATATATGATCAAATATATATATGTTCGATTATTTTCGGATATTTATTCAAGCTTGCATATATTCAGATATCTATTTAATTTAATATGTATTTGGGTATTTTATTATTTTTGTTGAAGATTTCGGTAAAATATCCAACCCTAACAATATTTCATAAGTTCATTTTACGTATTCAGCCTTTTTTTTAACTCAAATTGACTGAGATCAGATCAAAAGTTTACAAACTGCAACATAGAAAACGTTGACAAAGATCAACAGAAGCATCAAAGATAACATAGGTCTACATTAGCTCACCCTAAGGGAAGGGCTTAAGAACTAACGATAGTAACCTCGGTCCGGATGAGATCATGTAACCACGCAGGCCTCCCATTGCAAGATATGACTGGAGCCGCCCATCACGTATTCAGCCATTAGGCCCAAAGTAAAATGGTGCAACTATATACATACTTTTATTTCCATTGAAAAACCGATAGCAAGCCCATTTTACGTTTTGAGCTATTAGGTCCAGATCTAGGAGCCCGTTTTAGTTTTGAGCTATATATGAACTTTATTGTTAGATATATATATATATATATCTTTCTGATGCAAATAAAAAGAGAGTATTATATTGCATGTGCCAAAGTTAGGTGCAGGCATGCAGATACATAAATCTAACAATTTAGAAAGAGAGAGAATTATGATGCACGTGACATGTAGATTGATTTAGGCTTCAAATCTAGAAAGCAGATAAAGTATTACGGATCAAGCGGAACAAAAAAAACAAGAATAAAAGAATAGATTGGTCAAATGGTAGTATAAGTTTGAATGGTGAAAATAAATAAAAAATATTTTAAATTACTGTAAAATTTTAAATAAATCTATATAAGTTTATATACTATTTACATAACTAAAAATAGTTATTTAAAAATAATTTGTAAATGAAATAATTAATCATATTTTGATAAAAATCTGTGCAAAGTGAATTTAAAATTATTTCTCAAAAATAATAAATTGTTATTTATTTAAGTTAAAAATAATTTATTTAAATTTTATTAGTATGTTTCATAATTCAAGTATTTATTAAAATTAAAGTATTTATTAAAATATAATTTATAATTTCAAAAATATATATTTTAATTGAAAATATAATAAAATAAAAATTACCTAAACATATATATGATTATATTTAGCTTTACAGTTCTGAATGATTTTTTTTGGTAAAATGGCATAATAGTGTTGAGATTTAATATTTACTAACTTATCAATTTAATATATTTAAATTTCTTTTCTAAAAATAAGATGTTATTAAGAAAATAAAATATGATGTCAAATAATAATACATATAGTTAATTTGAATAAGGGCGGCATTCGAGTATCCATTCATATTTGACTCATTTCAAATACTTATAGTTTTGATTCTATATAGAATTATATTTTTGTATATCTTTTGGATAACCCAAACATTTTTAAAATTAAAATCCACATGTATTATTTAAAAAGCAAATTAAATAATAGAACACAAAAGAACCACTAAAAACACTTCAACATTGCAGTATAACTTCTATAGATGGCAGTTGAGTGTGTTTGTTTGCAATTTTGAACCATATGTGGTTCCTTCACATTAATTAAACGTATGTGAAATTATTTTAACCTGATTAGTTAACCAAGAGGAAAAAATAATTACTTTTACTACGTTTAAATAGTAATTAGCAGAAACGTAAGTGGAATTCTTTTAACCTAATTGGTTAAATATGTATCTTTTTTTCTATAACCGTGAGACTCGGTGACCGAGGTCAACGAACTAATTCCACGAGATCCACTGTATTCAATGTATTCTTGCAATTTAACGTTAATCCAGATGACTACCGCAAGTCAAATTCACACGGCGCTATCTCTTTGACGCTTACCGGTGAGCCACCTTGAAGTGGTTGTTATTTGTGACATTCAATCAGTCTTAAATGTATTAGTGTATTTTATCATTAGTTCTGTATTAATTTGTATTTTATAATTAGCTTTGACTTTCTGAAGTATATTATTATGTTGACATGCAATTCTCCTCTGGTAAAATTACATTCAATTTTTGCTGGTTTTAAATTGCATATAATAGGATTCTCCGTGTATTTTAATCTTTTTTCTGCATAAAAATAGTACATTTGCATGTAGTACGTTCTATTTACACAGTTTTTAGTGATGTCCATTTATTCCACTTTCTCTTAAACCAATAGGTAATTTTTGTAAAATGAATTAATCTAAAAATATTCACTTATCTATTATTTATAAATATCATTACTTATTGGTATTGCACGTTGACAAAAAAAACTTTCTTCTTGTGCTATTTTTCCTTCTTTTTTTCATAGTAGAGTAATTTTGCTTTTTATTTCTGTTATATTTATATAATATATATTTATAATTTGAAAATATAATATATCTAATTGAACACTTTATATCTATGGTATATTTTAGATTTTATCTATAATATATGCATTTACATAAATATAGTAAAACAAAAAGTAAATGTATATAAACATACTTTCAAAAATTTCAACTTAATAAAAAGGGATTTTATAATGTCTATAATTTAAATAGTATACTACAAGTACAATGCGAGTGTATTTGCTTTAAAAACGTATATTACAAGTGTTACGAAGATATTACTCTAAAGTTAACATTTCTAAACTAATATGATTTTGTATCATAAACATGAATATTTAACTAAAATAGCTAACTATTTTTTATAGAAAATTTGGATGGAAAAGTAGTTATGAAAGAAATATATATATATAGAGAGATATTGCGTCAGAATATACTACAATATAGTTTCTTCAATTTGTTACTGGTTAGTTCAAAATTTTAATTAATATTATTAATTTCATTTTAGAATTGTAGATACAACGTCAAATTGGGTAAAATTTATTGTAGTGTAGAGTTTTTTAATTAAATTTAAAGTACTACATTAATTGAGGTATAAGAATTTTATTGTTAGAATAAGCCGGTGTAATTAGTTATTTTGGAATAAATAAGAGTAAATTAAATAGGTGAAAAGCAGATGAGAAAATAAAAGGGGAGAGAACAAAAACTTTTACTCTAATGTATGTGAGAGTAAATATATATCTTGATTTTTGTCCATCTGATAGTAACCAGAGGAAATAAGAAAAACATGTGTTTACTTGATCGATAACTTTTTGGAGTAATCAAGAGTAAATATTCTCTTTAAATGTTACTTTATAATAGGCCTACTTTATAAGTGACATTCAATCACACTTATAGGACAAGACTTAGGTTCACCCCTTATGGTGAACCTTTAAATTCATCACTGCCATTAAATCCAATTAAAATGCCATGTAGATAATTAAATAAAAAATATTAAATTATTAAAAAAATAGTTAAAAAGAAAAATAAAGTCAATTTTAATGATGCAAACTAAACCTTAAACCCTAAATCATAAATTCTAAACCCAAATATATACCCTAAACTCAAATTTTATACCCTAAACCCAAACCATATACCCTAAACTCAAATTCTAAACTTTAAACCCAAACCATAAACCTTAAATACAAACCCTATACTCTAAATCGAACATATATCCTATACCCTAAACCCAAATCCTATACCCTAAACCCAAATCCTATACCCTAAACTCAAAACGTATATCTTCAACCTAAATTCTACACTTTAAACACAAACCCTAGACTTAAGAATTTGGCTTTAGGATTTACGATTTGGGTTTAAGGAATAAGATTTGGGTTCAGGGTATATGGTTTGGGTTTATGGTATATAGTTTGGGTTTAGGGTATAGGGTTTGGGTTTAGGGTATAGGATATAAAATGAGTTTAGGGTATAGCGTTTGGATTTAGGGTTTAGAATTTGAGTTTTGGATATATGGTTTGGGTTTAGGGTATAAGATTTGGGTTTAGGGTATAGGTTTTGCTTTAAAAATTTAAATTTAGGGTTTAGTATTTAGTTAACGTTATTAAATTAACGTTATTTCCTTTTTAAACTATTTTTTTATAATTTAATATTTTTTATTTAATTATCTACATGATATTTTGATTGGTTTTAAAGAGAGTGGTGAATTTAAAGGTTCACCATAGGGGGTGAAACTAAGTCTTATCCCAGTTATAGAATCTTTCAATTTAAAAAGAGAGAGTATTATACCGCATGTGACTTGGAGTGACTTATGTGATGATTGTTTCCACTAGTTTTTAGTTTTAATTTTTGGTTTTTAGATTTACTTTTAAATTTTAGATTTTAGTTTTTAATTTTTAATTTCTAGATTTTTGTTTCGTTTTTGATTTTGCTGTATTCTTTGTTTTATTAAATAATCAAAATATTGTTTTAACATAATAAAATAAACAGCAATAAAATATTTAAAATTACCAATAAAGTTCATCAAATATAATGGTTGTTATTTTAAAACAACATTGCCATTTTAAAAAAATATTTTAAGAATTATACTGATGTATAAATTATAGAAATTAAAATATTTTAAAATTTTGAATCTATTTAAATTTTTATTACATAATTCTTTTAAAACTTAAATGGATATATTCAAATTAATATATCATATTGTTGTTGTTTAGTGTGTCATCTAATAATTGTTGAAATCGTTTAATAATTTCAGTTATAAAAAATTAATAGCTAATTGTTTATATTTAATATTAAAATATTTACAGATATGAAACAAAAATAAAGTATTTTACCTTAATGTTTAGATGATAAAACTATATGAAAATTTTATATTTATAAAAATATTATTTCTTTAATTATTAATTAATTAAAATATAATATTTTATACATAATAAACAAAATTGTTTTTAATATTGAAAACCCAAAAATGTTGGTTTTTGGTTTTTCTTGACAAATTATTTGACATTTAGAAAAACTAGTTTCTCTAGATTTTAAGGAATCTTTTAGTTAAAAAACTTGATTGGCAAATCAAATGGTTTTTACAAAAACAAAAACCAATAACTAAAACTTGATTGGATGAAAAATGATTTTTAGAAAAACAAAAACCAAAAATTAAAAACAAAAATTACAAACAATCATCACCTTAACAGTTAAATGTATTAAATGTATTAGTGTTCTTTTTATCATTTGCTTTGATTTCTTGAAGTATACGAATATGTGGACTGAATATTTTTGATTCAGTGATATCTCTTACTCCGAAGCTTTAATTTCTCCGAGATCAAAACCACGTGCTTGTAAATTTGGTAGGAACACGGATATCGATGACATTTATTCATTGGATGAGAAAAGAACGCATACCAATGATATTCACGATCTAACTTTAAGACTCGTGTATAACGCGGTCGATTAATATGTGGTATATATCAGATAATAACTGGTCCACTAAAATATTTTATTTTGAACCAATATCAATACTATTAAAGTTGAAGTATGACCGGTTAATATGTTGTGTCCATATGATCTATTTAAAATTAACCAACTAAATATATTTATCTATTCAATATATAAAAATAAAGCAATTTGTATATCCATAACTACTTTTTAATAATACGTATTTCGAAACCTCCACAAAAATCGCAACCCACTTCTCCTCTAACTAAATATATTAACTTAAACAAAAAAACTTAATATTAGTGACGGTTATGTGCATATATATAAAGAAACTATTCATTTCTTTTATTTTACTAATGATTGACCTATATTACTCTACGCCTTACTCTGTTACATATATATGTAATATATATAAACTATATAGCATGCAAATTTAGATAGGAATTGTCGACTATATATTTTTAGAGAAAATAGGAATATGCACAACAATATATATTCTATTGAATTGGAAACATGATCTATTAATATAAATTTAATCCAACTATTTTAGTACAATTATTAAAAAAATTATTAATCATTTAAAAAAATATTTTACACAAATATAATTATAATAAAAAAATAAATATAATTAAAACACACAAATATGAAAATTATGTTTTTGTATTATTAATAATCTCAACCTTTTTCTTTTCAGAATTTTAACCGTATATTTGATTAATATAACATGTTATTTTGTTTAATTAGTATAATGTTATTTTATATAATTACGAAACTAATAAAAACATCTACTAAATATATGTTTATAACCAGGTTTACCGGTTCAACCGCGGTTTTGATCAAGTATGAAAATTATATCTAATTTGGCTATAAACCACATATATACCCCACTAAAAGAATTACTATGTGAAATTACTATAGCATAGGTGTATAGTTACGCAATATCACAAATTCAATACAATTTTAAAATCTTATACTAATAATATTTTTTTAAAAGGTATTTTACACAAATATGATTAAAATATATATATATATTATATATATATATGGTAATTAAATTTTTTAAAAATGTAAAACAAAAAATATAGTTTAGAGTTAGACTATAAAATCATAGGCGTGGAAGGACCTATACCACAAGAAAACAATATTTTCCCTCTTTGAAAATCTACGAAGTAGTTAATGGCGATATCTCACGTCCAGCCTCTGCTTCTTCTCCTTGGATCACTCTTTTTCTTGCCTGCATTGCGTGCCATCAATTTCGAATACTGCAACAGTACGTATCAAACTGCTAGCTAGTCTGCATTTTTTCTGTATAGTACGCTTGTGTTTGTGTATGGTCAGTGTATAGGATATAGAACACATATTCTTTTTTTTTTTTTTGTGGTATAACATATTCTTATTAGTTGATAAATCAATCAGAAATACACATATATAGGCCCTCGATTTCATAGACTGATTGGCCCAATCTCTGTTTCTAACTACAAATGGATATATCTTGAACCAGAGATCAATACGACGAAACGTACCTCTTCTCCTACATCTTACCTTTTCACGAGGATAAACGTCGCTTTTGGATTCGCAATGAGAATAACTTTAATCAAAATTAAATTAAGCTGTGAATGTTATCTTTTTTTTTCTTTTGCTAAATGCTGTGAATTTATCGTAAATATATCATGTATTTTAGTAGTTAATAACAAATGCTAGTGCTCGAGTGGTTAGAATTAAGATTTATTGTTTGTTGACACTTTGATGACCCATATAACTTCCTCAATTAATATCTACGCCTGTTGTAGAAAGTGGATATGATTTCGGTACCGTCACTCGTGTTGAGATCTCTCCTAACCCGGTTGGGCCTAACGACGGAGAGCTAAGCATTGCGGTTTTCGGTCATGCAAGTACGTACTAGTTCTGTATGATCCGTCCCCATGATTCAGCCCTCCTTTTCTTGCTTTAGTTTCTAATATTTTCTTGATTGTTGTATACAGAAGAAAGCATCCATGCTGGATCTATAGAGGTGTACGCCAAATCTGAGAATATTACTGACCTTCTAAGACAATCCACCCTCTGTGTGGTGAGTGAGGCATGCGCTATTGAATCTGGCACCAACTTTGTGTTACCTCTTCCGGGAGTTCCTAAGGAAATACTTGAGGTAATTATCCCTACAAACACTTTTTGCTTGAAATCAACATATATATATTTGTTATTGTTGTTTAACCCTGGATCGAAATCAACACCAACTCCCGAAAGTCTGTGGAGCTCTAGATACTTTTGCCATTTAAAGTATACACTTGGTTTGCCTCTCTGACGGTCTTTTTTGTTTCCTATAAATCTGTGAAGGGTGACTACAAGTATGTGGTATCTTTGCTTGATGAAAAAGTTGGAGACTCTAAAGAGGCAACAGTAAGAATGTGTGTGGACTTCAGTTTACCAACTTCATCTTCCATATTGGCCTCTGCTTAGTCATGTTGGTTGGGTGGAAGATATGTTTTCAAGTCTTTATGTAATCGTGTCTATTACTCCTACTTGCATTTTTCGGTTTTTCTCTGGTGTAACTTAAGCTTTGTTTCTGTGAACCGTGATGTCATTCACTTTCCGTTTTGGAAATAGAAATAAATGTGACAACTTCTGGAAGGGACGACTGCTTAGATTGTTGTAACCTGAACCTGAACAAACATTACAAATGAAATAGGTATTCCAACTTTTGAATTAGCGTTGGTTGTTAGTTGGAATAAAGTTTAATAACATTCTATTAAACTTTGTGGAGTATTGTACTATTATGACATGAAATAAAGATTCCAACTAACAGCCAACGTAATATATATCCTTTATTTTTTTCTTTAGTGTGTGAAAAAATATTCAGTCAATTAAGTCCTCAAGAAAATATAACTTTCCCTCTTGCCTATCAAGTAGTCACTATAAAATTGTAAACGATACTGCAAATGCAAATACATTAGATAATCTTATAACAAAGTTTCTGATTGATATTGGTTCAGCCTAGTAAAAGATTAATTTCAAAATCAAGATTTCAATGACCTTGTGCTGTTCTTATGTAACTAAAATTCTGAAACTAAAAGAACACCCAAATTTAGCAATTAATAACTAAATTAGAAAAGCAGAATACGATCATTTACCAACATCAAATAAAAAAGTATATACTTCAATTATATTACTTAGTCCATATATTTTTAAAGTTTGATCTAAAATCAAGATTTTTACAAGATATCTAAAATGATCGTTTTAAAAACACATTTACCTTTTTTGGTTTAAACTGCATTTTCTGAATTTTAATGAATCATGAATGATATTTCCAAACTCTATTGACTTTTTAATTTTTGCATTGTCGATAGGGGAATTGGATTGTACAACCATCAAACAAATGTTAATTCATCTCATAGCTAAAATCCCTAAATCATCTATATACCAGTTCCACAATATAAAAAATAGCCATATTACCTTTTAGTTGTGACCTGTGTAACCTGCTGAGAAATATATATTAAAATAAATATTAAATAAACAATATGATATGGCTATTATTGATACACATCTCTTTTCTTCTTCTTCCTTTTTTCACCAAATCTTTGTTTCTTTTTGGTACGTACAAACACACACCATTTTATCTCAAAGCAAGGAAAAAACAAAGATTCATGACTTATGAAATTGAATTTGGAGGAGAAGATGTCACCGTAGAGAATGAGGTGACATCGTACTTTTTACTTTGTTTTTGTTTTTGCCTATACTCTGTTTCTGTTTTTATTTTTATATTGTGTTTATGTTTCTGTTTTTATTCTCTGTTACAGTTACTGTTTCTGTTTTTACTCTGTTTTTGTTTTTGTTTTTGTTTTAGTGTTCCAGTGGTGAAAAATAACGACGACGGACCGGTAGAAGAATCGTTGTGTCGGAAAAAAAGAAAGGAGACAAAGATGATATTTACATGGTGGTGAAGAATAACGATGGTGAACAAAGTGGAGGTGTATCAGCACGTTTGAAAAAAGAAGAATTAAAGAAGATGAACTCGTCGTCTATATTATATTCAGTCAACGAAATAGTATACTATATATTCTTTAGTATAGTTATTTATGCAAGGATACCATACTATTCGTGACATATTTCTATACTATTTCATAAACATGTAATAATCTGGTTACTGTCAATATTTCTCAGCAGAGGGAAATTGTTTATATTTTGGATGTGGGTTAACATTTCCGGGTTAGGGTATAGTTTTATCATCTAAGTTGAGTTTCACTAACTCATCCTGAATTATTGAACGAGCCCGTACACTTTAAAAATACTATACTATATGCACCATGTAGTATAGTATGAACCTGGTGAATGTCATTATTTGAAAACGGGAAAAACTGTTTATATCTCGGATTTGGGTTGACATTTCCAAGTTAGGGTTTAGTGTTATCATCTGGGTGAGGGTTTTACTAACTCACCCTCATTACTCTATTACTTGTATTAGTGATATGAACTCATCTATATCGTAATGTCAGTTTATTCTATTCAATAATATATTAGTACAACATCCATATAACCTTGCTACTAAAGTCCTCTGAATTATTTAATGAGAACTAAAGTTTAGTTCCTTGTACCTCTAAAAGTAGTATACTATATCTACTATGTAGTATAGTATTATGAACCTGGTGAATGTCATTATTTGAAAACGGAGAAAACTGTTTATATCTCGGATGTGAGTTGACATTTCCAGGTTAGGGTTTAGTGTTATCATCTGGGTGGGGGTTTTACTAACTCACTCTTATATACTATTTTGTTTATATGGAATAAAACATTCTGGTTTGACTGTGTGAAGTATGAATAGTGTACAATAAATATCGGCCACATTTCATTTTGTTAACATCATACGTATGTGCTTAATTTACCATATATTATTTTGCTACATCATCTCCAATAACACAAAGGAGTTTAAGCAAAAAAAAAAGAAAAAAAGAAAAAAATGGATTGACTTCATAAACCATCGTGTCATCTCTTTCTTCTTTTGGTACTGGCAACTTGCATATGCAGAGAGTATAACCGGATAATATGAGACACAAATGATAGTTTTTTAATTATGTCAACATCAATGTCATACACTTAATTTCTATTATGATTTTGATTATTAAGCAAATAAGCCCTTGTCTATATTGATGTTATACTAATATTTGCAAATTATATTGAAAAACATTTCAAAAATCACAAGACATTTTATTGTGTTCAAGAAAAAAAATGGTTTTGTTTTTCTCAAAACAAAAATATATTTATTCCAAACTGTAATCAGATTTTTAGTAGCATAATCGCAAGGTATCATAACACCTATTAAAAGATCTTTAGAATTTACAAATAAATTTACAGATGAAAATTTTGATAGAAACCAATTACAAAAAGACTATTTAGAAGTCTCAATTATGTTGTATTTTCTAATATCAATAGAATTGCTAAAGTTTTAGACAATAGCCTAAAGAAAAAATTCAGTTCCTTGGACAAAGGAGTATAAAGAATTTTTTTTTTTGAAAAGGAGATAGAAATCTTATTCATGTCCGCATAGACATATCATGTTTTACAAATAACCGTAGAAACATGTGCTTCAAATGTAGGATACGAAGGTATTCTTAAACAAAAAAAATAGATTTTTTTTTAAAACAAAAATTAGATTTTTGTATAAGAATTATGTAGTTTACGTCATTACATTAGAAGAATACCCGAAAGAAGTATTCTACTATATAAAAAAAAAACAAAAACAAAAAAATCCCTTGCATTTTTTTCAGTGAAAATAATTCAACATCATACCGCACCCCATCGCTATTGTCTCCATGACATGTTATGTCTTCTTCATATTTTGGCATATTTTAGTGTATATATAAGAAACGTCAAGTTCATAGCTCAGACATTTGTCTACTCCTCACTAGCTTGGTTGACGGAGGAGCTGGTAGAGAAGCACCCCTAACCGTTTATGATTTGGGCTTCCAACTTCTAGGCGCTACACTTCTATCTGACATCACATGGATTTGACATTGCGAGAGATTATGGCGTCACTCTTGGATTGATTACTGTAGCCATTGGTGACTGGTTCCACGTGTCCCATCACTTGTTTGTTAAAATTCTATTGAGGGTTGGCGGTGGAGTGTTGTTGGCAGGATTTTCTCAGCTGAAACAAAAAAAAAAGCTAACCGGTTACGTCTCGGTTATGTGGAGTACGAGTTGTCTTCTAAATTGGTGAATGATTTCACTTGTGAGAATCTTAGCCTAGAAACGTTGAAACATGTCATTTTCACAGAAGAAGAAGATGCTTAAAGAAAGTGAAAGACTAGAAGTGGATTTAAGACGAATGATCGAGAGATCTCTAGCAAGTCAAATGCTGATGCTGAGAAAGAAACAGCATTGTGTGATCATGTCCAGCAAACTGTGAATGCAACGACAAACTTGACGAGCAAGAAGTTAAATATTTTGTTTGAAAGAATATCAAAAGGAGTTTGCTGAGATTGGTCCTGTCCTACCACTTGCAGTGACACCACCAATTGAAAAAGCGTATGGTCTGCAATCATAGGGTCCTTCCAGGTTAGTAGTTTACGAGAAATGTAAATTTGATTCATGAGAAAGTCCATTACTGAAAATGAAAACTGTTTTCTCTAAAACTGCTTTCTTTTCTAGACAAATAGGAATTGGTGACAAAGAAGTCAATACC
Organism: Raphanus sativus; assembly: GCF_000801105.2. Lineage (NCBI taxonomy): Eukaryota > Viridiplantae > Streptophyta > Magnoliopsida > Brassicales > Brassicaceae > Raphanus > Raphanus sativus. Next base: position 24,856,014 of record NC_079512.1, on the reverse strand, counting down.
TTTCAAAAATCCGTTAACTCAAAGCTTGAAACAGCGATAGCTAGGCAACAAGCCCAATTTGAAACCTCTAGTGGATCAATCACTTGGTTACTCAATTAAATAACGGAATTTTAGGTGCTTGAGAAGGTATATACATCTCTAGAGACCAAGATTCCAAGCTCTTTCTTTTTTTTTCTGAGTTTGAACAAGTATATACTCATACAATCCCTGTTTCATGTTGAAACACCTATGGACCCAACCACAGAACTATCAATGTTGATATTTGAACACAAGTAGGGAGAATCTTTCGCTGGTGTCTATAGTAGCATGGCCTTGCTCACAGGTTTGATTTTGGTTTGGATTTTCGGTATCCTAAAGTTGGCAAAACAATCAATTAATTTACTGTATTGTGTGTTTGTTTGTGCCTATAACTAGGTGGATCTCCCTAGACTGCTGGCAATGAACCCGCTCCCGTTGAGCCAAGGAGTGCTTCTTTCTCTGCTACCAAAGCTAGACCGTGAAATAAGCAAAGACACGTCCCCGAAGCTTCGTCGGATGACCGATGTGGTTGCAGCAATGAACTCGTCCAATGTTTTAACAGGTCTATCAAATTCTGCTCCACCACGGCAACACTCCAGGCAGAGATGTCAGACTTAAAGATATTTGTAAGTCAATGGGTTGACAATAGAAATTATTTGAGAAATAATTTGCATTGTGTCCTCTCTACACTACATTCAATTTCATTAAAAATGTGATATGAGATAACATGGCATATGGATAAATATGATATGAACAATTACATTAATTATTTTGGTAAACATTTTAAAATATGCTAATAACTCATACATTACATTTAATTATGATTTATATTTTTGATAAACATTTTAAAATACAGTAATAATTCATATATCATCATTAAAACATTTATAATATTATTTAATTCTATTTTTATAATTATGAAAATTTTATTACTAAAATTTTCATATTATCTACAACTTTTATCAAAAATTATAAATTTAATCATAAAATCATTAGTTTCTTTTATATATCTAATTTTTATAAATACTGTTTACTTTAAATATTTGATAATTATACAAATTTAATATCAGTTTTTATTTAATTTTATGCAAGTTGATTTAATATATTTAACTAAAATAAATAGATAAAAATATATCTAAGATTATAATTTTGAATATATATATATTCTTCCATATAAATTAAAATAAAAAAAAATTTAAACTTCATTTAATATTATTAAATCAAATTTGTATTAAAATATTGATAAAATAATAAAATATAAAATTATTAATAAAAACTATTTTTAAATATAATGGTGCAGGACTAGTAAGTATTTGAATTGGTGAAAGAAACAAAAAATGAAACTTAGAGAGCAAACGACTTTATTCTATTTTTTAACAGAAGAGGAAATAATAACTACGATGGTAGTTATAATAAATGTAAAGAAAAAAAACAATTCTTTTTGTAAATAGTAAAATCCCAAAGAAAAAAGGATCAAACAAAAAACTAACAACTGCCTACTTTGTTCTAATAAGACAAATCAATGTTAGTAGTGGGAGACTCATAGATCTTGGGATCCCGAGTGCATTGTGGAAGATTCGACGGCGGAGGTTGCAAGCTTGTTTCCGGTGTTGGTCCATTTTCAACTATGAAAGTCATTATAATTCCGTAAGGTAAATGTGCATCCATGTGACAATGAAACATCCATGCACCTGCACAAATATGATATCAAATATTTAGCCCAATAGATATACATATATATGGTGTAAGTGAGATTCATGTCTTGGGGGCAGAGAGGGGAATTAAAATGTTTCTAACCAGGATTATCAGCGATAAATCTGAGTACAACCCATCCACCTGGTGGTACACCAACAGTATTGCGCATTTGCGGGTTGACTAGATTTAGCTTTCTTGCATCATTGATTGGATCATAATTACCGTAACCATAACCTAACACGTAGAAGTTGAAGCCGTGAAGGTGCATAGGATGGCTCTCACTGGTGATTATGGCTGTGTTCTGTACAATAACCTCGACTGTAGAATTGAACTTAAGTTTCTTGACGCTAGCTTTCCTTTCTGGAAACAACATTTTGTACTCATTATCACCAGTGACTTCGAAATTTGTATAATCAAATTTGAGCGGTGGCTGGTTGGGGAAATCATCTGTGTAGATTCCACTAATATTGTAATAATAAGCTTCCTGTAGAGAAAGTGTTTGCGGAATTGGAAAAGTACGGTTGTTGAGAGAACCGGCATATCTTTGACCTAACGGTCCAGGACACTTGGTTCCTAAAGGACATGGGTCTAGACCAAGCCCCATGGTTATGAACATCTTCTCGTCCACATGGAGAGGCACCGGCGTCCAGTGGGGTCCACCCACAAGGCTGGTCATGTTCGAGGAGAATCTATGAGCAGTCGAAATGTGGTTCATCCCTTCAGGCATCGTCGTCTTTGCTGGAGATGTGTTCAACGTGGCACCCTCGTAGACGACCATACCATTTATGGTTCTATCAGTGGGAAGCGGTACGATAGGGTGGGCACTAATGTAAGCGCTGATGGTCATGTAGTACAAACCAATGGGTTGATCGGCGGTGAGAAGTGCGTCAACGGTTTGTCCCGGCGTCAAAATCATCACATCGCTGACGTAAGGAGTTGTGTAGGCAGCATCTATAGCAACAACTGTCACATTGTGATTTGCTATTTTGAAGAAGAGGTGAGTGTTGAGCGCCGCATTTATAATCCTTAACAAGTATGTTTTTCCTTGTACTACCTTGAGGTTATACATCCCTATCCAAGCCAAACGACAAGGAATTTAATTATTTATTTTGTAAGCAATTGTGGATGCCACTAAATACAATAACTAACAAGACGTTTTAGAAACCAAGCAGTTTGCGTAGAGAAATGAGTATTACTGTTCTTAGAGCAAGAATATGTATCTCCGGCGAGGCCATTTATCAGAAATGCATCGGCAATAGGAGCTGGCCGTAGCTGGAGAACTCTAAGATCTACGTCCCACCATTGTGCTTGCATAAACATTATTTTCAAACAAATTAATTAACCATCTGAATGATATCATATTATGCTATATCGGATATCTAAAACGTAATATTTATCAACTACAACAAGTTTTTTGAAAAATGCAAATTGCATTACGTTAGTTAACCCCAGCCAAGCCAAGCTGGTATTGTCTCAAATGATTTTACCCCAAAAATCAGTTTGAATATTGATATGATATAATAGTTTAAACATTTTTATAAAACAAGATGTATTTATGATTTTTTAAAACAGAAGATGTATTTATGATGTATTTATTCGATTGCATATATACTTGTCAACGTAAGTGAATCTCATTTTACTTTTAGACTTCGATTTTAAAAACGGGAATGCTTACCAAAAATGATAGGAACTTCTTTGTAAGGTTTAGGAAAAGGGTAGGGACGACCAGATCGGGGACGAATGATTATAGCCCCGTGAAGAGTGGCTCGCAGATTAACGACGTGTGCGTGCCATAACAATGTACCTTCTTGTCCAGTGATATCGAATCGATATGTGAAGTTATAACCTGGTTGAATCGGACATTGAGTTATCATATTCGCACCATCCATCCATGGGCTGTTCCTCTGAAAAACTCCATGCCTATATATCATATTTGTGAGCCATAAACAAATACTCCCTCTGTTTCATAATACTTGATGTTTTGCCTTCTTGCACAAAGATTAAGAAAATTAGATTTTTCTAAAAAAAATATTTTAAAAATATTACTTTAGAATCAATTAACCAATAATAAAAAAGACAGTGAAATCTAATTGGTTGAATAGTTTCCAGTAAAGTTAAAGTTAACCTTAAAATCTCAAAACTTCATCTAATTTGAAACAAAATTATCCTTCTAAAACATCAACTATATTAAAACGGAGGGAGTATTTTTATTTGAATACACATACAAAGAAAACGATCTTTATTTGATCAAATTATAATAACAAGAGTAATAAGTTAGTTAACTACCAGTGGATAGTTATGTTGTAAGTTGAGTTGTTGATGACATGAACCACAAGAGTGTCGCCTTCTCTAACGTCAATTGTTGGACCGGGAAGACTTCTGTTAACAGCCGGTATCATTTGCTCCTTGCACAACGGTTTCATCATCACGTCTTCCACCTGTTATTGATTAGAGACCGTTAATATTCCCCCTCGGCATATAATTAAGAGTGGCTCATAAATTTGTGTGTATTTCCATTTTTCTAATCTTTCTTTTTTTTCGAATAAACCCAAAAGTCATATACGAAATATTTTATATAACACATAAATTATGAGCACATGTATACTACGTTGTAATGATGTAGTAACTGGTATTTTTGGAGAGAAAAAAAAAACAAAAGAAAAGGAGAGATTGGCATAGTAGTAAATACGTGGAAAACATGTTCGACGATAGCTGCTGAAGCAATGCAAGAGAAGAGAAGAGCGACGAAAAAGGCTTGGATTGCGAGAGGCATTGTTGATGAAACAATATGAAAAGGTCTTCGTTACCAAAAAGGAATGAGTCGAATAACAAGTTGGGACTTGTGTGATTTGTGAGACATTCGTATACATATTTATAGAAAGAGATGTGAAAAATTATTTTTGTAAATAAAATAAAATAAGAAGACGTGGTGAAGTTGTGATTAAGTTTTTTGTACTTTGGAATATAGTAATATATTTAACTATTAATTAGCGAGTAATGACAACCTGAAACATGATTGATTGCCCACTCTTTCATCCATTAGCTGTCTAAAAGTTTCTCCACTTTTATTCTGATATTTATAGTATTTATATGCATTGTTTAGGGAAATTGTAAGCTCGTGATCTCCGATACGATTTCGTTTCTCTTTGGTGGTGGCCCGAACGTTCTTAATCTTATGTTTTGTTTCCAAAGTACTATTATATTCTATTTATGTCACATTGTTTGAAACTAATTTTAATCGATATACACTTTCTTTTAGTAGAGCATGTACAATGTATTCTAAAAGATTGAACTGAAATAAATCGCCGTTTAACACTTAGATTGATTAAATCATTTTCAAACAAACTGGAGTACTTACTTAGGCAGCCATTAATCAATGGTTAATAATTACTGCTTTTAAATTCTACCTCTTTCGTTCTTTAGGACAAGAATAAAACTGACTTTTTTAATAAAAGAATAAAACTGATTAATTACGAATAAACCCGTTCCTCCAATTCCTCATTGATATCCAATTGCCCCAATTTATTTTTCCCTTCTTGCAGAAGCAATGGCTGACTTGAAGCTTAGGAATGTGGTTTTTGAAGTCTCCTCTCCGGGGGTTAAGGAAGCTCTCGATCAGCCATTTCGATGCTTGGGGAATGCCAATTTATGTTATTGTGCTCTCTTGGCCCTCTATGCCAATGACGACAGGAGTCTATTGGGAACAACATTTCTAACCAGATTGCAGAAAGTGTTATAAGGGACCAGAGACACCAATCGTACGTGGCTCGACATGGACCTGTCACATGGTCCTGCTTGGCTGTCATGTTAGCTGAACAAGGAAGCACTAAAAGGATAAACTGCAGGCAGTTTCTGTTGCAGTACAACGATGATGCATCCCCCTATTTGTTTGCTTTATTTTGTTCTTCTTTTGGAGTTGATTTTCTTCATGCACCTATTGGTGATTTCCGTTTGTACTAAAGTTAAGTCTTTCGACTTGTGAACTATTTTTCAAAAACTCCTAATGACAAAAAAAAGCTGCCCTATAGAATAACTTTTACTTTAAAATTAACCTTTTAACTTTAAAGTAACCTTCTTGTATCAAGGGCATACTAGACTTTGACATGCACTTCCGTGCGGATAGATTTTTCTAGAATGTGTTACTATTTATATTTTCTATATCAAATATTAGGACTGAGCAAAAAACTTGAATCCAAAAAACCGAACCAATCCCGATCTAAAAAATAGTATAAAATCCGAATTGAAATTGATTAAATATCCAAACTATTCAAAATTTTGGTATTTAGAGAACCGAAACCAAATCCGCTCCGAACCAAAGTATTTCAGATACCCGAATATATTCAAAATAGATTTATATACTTATATATATTAATTATTTTTAGATTTAATATATAGAAAAACATCCATAATAAATATGTTACTTTTAAATTGGTTTAAATACTTGAAAATATAAATAAATAGTCAAAATTAAATATCTTAAATAGTTAAAATATAATCAAAACACTAAAAATATTAAAAATAATTATTGATTCTCTATCCAAATATTTAAATTAAATCAAATTATATATTAAATTTATATATTCTGACATATGTTAGTATTTCAGTTTTAATAGTATATATATATATATACACACAACACAAACATGATACACCCTATATATGCGACTTTGCCATGTGATACACGAGGTCTTTTGTTAGCTTGAATTCTTATAATTATTCACTAAATCCAAAGGCCAGATTTCGACGACCCAGTTGTAAACAATCAACTGTATAAAAATGGCCACTTCTGTATCATTACGCCTACTATTGCATTGAAAAGAGAAAGGTACGAAATCGTGGCAGATTATCCTATTATTTTATAAATAAACCGTCAAAGTTTTTTTAATTATGTTTTTATAATTTGATACGATTACCTCTCTGTCATATGTCTACTCTCATCTTTAATCATTTTACCTACATTTGAGTTTTTTTCCTTTTTACTTTATTAATTGGATAAAAACAATTTTTTTTTCATTTACTACTCACCTAACTAAAATATGTATCTACACGTAATAAAACTGAAAATTGTATGAAATATACTATAATTGATAAATAATTTTTAAAAATACACTCACTCAGAAATATACTAACATTTGGGTCTTGAGTTTTGTGATTATTGTTTATTGTTTAGTGATTATATGATTGAAGAAAGGTTTATAAACTTCTATAAACAATTTTAAACATTTATAAAGATAGATCAAATTTAAAATATTTATGAAAATGTAAATTTATAAAAATGTTTGTTATTTAAAAGTAAATTTTTAAAAATGTATCAAAATTGAGGTAAGTTAGAATTTCTTCATTTAAATTTGATGTATTAATTTAGTTGACATGTGTCGTGATTTTGGTAACCTACTAATTCTGAAACATTGAACTTTAGTTTTATTAATGAAACAAAAATTTAAGATGAAGTTCTAAATTAAATTATACTAAATTACTTATATTTTATTAAGACAAAACTGAACGAGTATTTTACCAATAAATGTGCTTTATACAATTTTGCTGGCAAAAACAACTTCAAAGTGTGGAGGCCACTTCTATAGCCTGTACAAATAAATATCACATACTAGATTTGACTAGAACAATTTTAAGTGGATATCAGAAATTCAGAATCATGCGTTAGGTTCATCATGACTTTAGTCTATTCGATTAAAAAGATTCATGGGTTTTCACAATAATGCTTTGAGGAATATATAGAGAGAACCTAGAGAGAACGAAAGTTTAAGGAAATGTAGCGACAACCAGAAGAGTTTTGGTTGAACCATTATTGGCCCAAAGGACAAAGTTTAGTATATATGTATATATGAAGGGTCGGAAAATCTGAGGGACTAAGTTTGGTTGTGTGTGTGGACCAAATTGATGAAAACATTATAACAGGCTTTAAAGCTGATAGTAATTTGATTGTTCACTAATCCGCACGCTGAGTATCATTGTTTTGTTTGTGATTTGAGGACATGTGTTTCGTGTATTAAGCTTCTGAAATCTTGTTCTGACCTTTGATTTGGGTCTTCCAAGTAGCAAAAGTCAACAATATTGACGGTTAAGATTAGGGACCAACGTCTTTAGGCTCTGTCTCCTCAAGATTAGGGACCACCGCCTTTATAAGGCCCGTGAATGATATAACTGAGTCTTATTAGGCCCATATTTTCAAAGTTGTCAATTCAAATCCCATAGAACACCAATAAGTCCATTTAGATAACAAATAAGATAAGAAAACTAATTAACATAGTGTACGATACAAGAAAGTTAGCACAAAGAGTTACTGAAGCAGATAAGATTTGGTTTTAACCACCGTCTTGAGGTTGTGGAGGAGGAGAAGAAGGACGAGGTTTGGGAATATAAGGATTCGATGGGTTTCCATGCTCGATAGGACCTGGTTCGATCGAATGTTTTGCTGTCGGAGATGGATCCACTGGATAGTTGTAATCCTCCAAACCTAATTTCATGTCTGCCATTTTTCCCACGTAATTATTATCAATAATATTAGTTGAATTTTTAAACAGAAAGAGGAATATAGTATACAAAGACAATAGAAGATTCCGTGTAAGTCTGGACTCTGGTACGGAAAGATTCAATATCGAACTAAAAAGAGTAAAACAAACAAATGAAAAAAGGTTACCAGAAGAAACGAGTGAGACACAGAGGATAATGACAGCCAAAAGGAAGACAAATCCTGGTTTCTTCATCTTCTTGGTAGACAACAAAGAAGTTTCTTCTTTCTAAAATAAAGAGAGAGAGAGAGAGAGGTGTGCATGAAAATGGTAGAAAAGGAGGAGGGCATGTGGATTACTGTGTCTTGAATGTGAAGTTGTGGGTTAAATCGAGAACAGAGTTATTGCGCTCTCTCTATTACAGCAGAGAGGAAGCATCTCAAACAGCTCAAAACTCATTCATTGGGCTATACTTTAATGCTCCTCCACTACTTTTCGTTTACGACACGTATTTCCATTTCTCTATCTGTATTAACAGCAACTTCTCATCGATTGTGTTTGATCACCATTGATAGAAACGAGGAAGAAGAGAAGGAAGTTAAAATCAATGGAAAAATCTATAAGAAAATAGAGACTGAAATGATGAATGTTGTAGAAGAAGCGCCGTAGTCATTATTATTTTAACAAAATGTGATAATTGTTGTGGTTGTTGGTATCAAGAGAATTGATAGTAGTAATTGTATAATGGAGTATTAATGGTAACAGCATAAAAATGTTGATAACGAAACTACAGTATAGACAAAATAATTTAAAAGCCAAAAATTAGTACTATGTATTTTGGCGTTATTGCCCATTAAGAAAAACGAAGTTAATGCCATGACGTGACTTGAATTAGCAACATCAATGCTTCTAACATTTTCTACCACTCAAATTCCTGTATCTGTTATTTTTTTTGTCTTTCACGTTTTATCAATTTTGATAATTGATATTCTCGGCACTTCAAAAAACAAAAATTCGTTTCTAAATATTATTTTTTTGGTCGGCAAATAACTTCTAACTATGATAAAATCCGTGCCTTGCGCGGAATGAAATTGTTATTTTTATTATGTTTTGGAGAATGAAACAATAGTTCGGTTTCATTTAGATTAGAAGTGTTCAATCCGGATATCGGGTTGGTTTCGGTTATGTTCGGTTTTTACTGTATTTCGGTTAGTAAAATATAACTACTATTCTAAATCCATATTTACTTGGGTTCGATTTGGCTTATATACCGTCGGTTTTCAGTTTATTCGGTTTTATACCAAAAATAATTATTTAGTTTGAGATCATATTATATATTATACGAATTTTAGAGTAATATTGTCAAAAAGTCATTTATTAAAAAATATTATATATTTAAATAAAATAATGAAAAACAAAAAAATGCTTCTATCATCTAATAAAATAATCAAATCTAAAATTAATATCAAAGCTCTAAATTTTGAAAATAAAAATAAAAGACAAAACTGAAGCATGAAATAAAAGCTTTTATATTCTTCCATATTTAGTGTTCATCAAATTAATATGTTTTCGATTGAACACAGTTCTGTTTGTTTAAAGATAAAAAAAAATTGTAAAGAATTTCAACTAATTGTTGATCAAATTTATAATCTTTACTTCAATTTAGTTATTGTTAAAATAAAGCAAAAATATCGAAAAAGAAAGACTAAGAAAATAAGAAGCCTCAGTTGCAGTAAATTGTTACTTAATTATAATTCAAGTGATTCAAGTGATTTACAAATTATAATTATGGTTCAACTCATATAACAAATAGATATTAATGCGTCGTTATAAATATATACATATTTACATGTTTCAGTTTAATCGGTTATAAATCAAATCATATCCAAATCCTACGGTTTTTATAAAATTACATCCATTTGATTACGACGGTATATACCAAAACAAAACCATATTATCTATTTCTGTTCGGTTCGATACTCTTCGGTTTAGCATATTGAACAGCCCTAATTTGAATATTAATTGGTTTTGGATTGTTTTTTTATCATATATTAATATCCTATCGTAGAATTGGATTTTAAATTCATATTTTTTGGAACCTTACATGTGAATTTTATATTAAAAATAAAACATAAAATACATAGTTTGAACACATTTACGTAGAGTGTGAAAAAATTTATTAGAGTGTGAATGTTCATTCTTAAATAATTGTGAGACTGCCACATTCCATTATAGTGTGAATAAATTTCTTAAAATGTTTCTCCTTTAATATATATATACAAAGAAACCTCTATAAATTAATAATTTTTGGACTACACCAAAATTATAAATTTTTATTAATTTATAGAGATTATTAATTTATCGATATACTAATTAAACCAAAAACTCAATTTGGGATTATAAAATTATATTAATTTATATAGATTTTTAGTGTATATTAATTTATTGATTATTAATTTAAAGATGTTATACTGTATATAGGAGATATGTTGGGCTGAATATTTGTAATTGTAATTGTGTACTGAAATCTATTTTGAATTTATGATAAGTCTGATCAATTTGGACTTAAATTTTTTATCACCATGTTTATATCTATAAAACTGTAATATGGTCAATAAGTCGTTTTTATTACAAAACCATGTTTTACAATTTTTTAATATTTAACTTTCACATCATTGAGAACTATTATTTCCAAAATTGAATTACTTTGACTTTAGTCTTCCACATAGTTTTGAAAGCTTTCAACTGAACGAATAAAATTGATGCATCCAATATATATATATATATATATATATATATATATATATATTATTTAATTTGAATATTTATAAAATAAAAATTCATGTTAATACAATTTATAATTATTTGTATCTTATTATAGCAAACAAATTAATCTATTGATCACAAAATTTTCAAAGTGATATATTCAAATTTCTAATAATTTATAAACGTTTTGAAAAAATCAAAAAATAACATATAAGAAAAAATCTAAATGTTTTTATTATATAGTTAATGTGATTTTTAATATCTTTTAATAATATAAAAAAACTAAGATACAAAAATTGCTATCAAATATTCACTATTCATAATAATTAATTTTCATATATACGTTTATTATATTAGGTAATTTCATATCTTTTATTAAGGAAAGTGCGAGATTGTTTTTGTACATTATTTATCAATTCGATAGTTAGTTTAATAAAAAATGCAATATAAGTTAAGATGAACCAATTTACTTTTCTAAGAATAATATATTTTATATATTATATTTTATATAGTTATTTATTAAATGAAACTTCACAATCATACGGTTCTATGATCATTTATATCGTTTTATAACAAAATAATTAAATCATTGATAACAAAATTTTTAATGTGAAAATTTTAATAAGTTTATAATTTATAAATGTTCTTGAAAACTCATTGAAAGTTTTGAAATTAAAATATTTATGTAATCTTTTATGGTATATAGTTTAATCTATATATTTATTTGTTTTATTATTAAATAATACTTTTTACTCATATGATTTTAAAATCATATGTATCTTTTTATAATAAAAGTGTTAAACCATTGATCATTAATTTTTAACATAATAGTTTAATAGTTTTAGTCATTTATTGTCATTTTTTAAAATTCGAAATATAACATATACAAAAAATCTAAATTTAATTTTATAGCTAATTCGATTGTTTAATTTATTTTAATAATATAAAATTATACAAAAATGATGGAGGAGATATAAATTGTTATCAATATATATATATATATATTATTAGATACATTAATTGTCATATATATATTAATCATTTATGGTAATTTCGTAGGTTTTATTTAAGAAAAGAAAAGAAAATAGTAATTATATCTAGCGGAACAATCATAAATGCTTCTATCGGATGTGGGTTTAAAATCATGTGTATTTTTTTATAATAAAAGTGTTAAACCATTGATCATTAATTTTTAACATAATAATTTTAATAGTTTTAGTCATTTATTGTCATTTTAAAAATTCAAAATATAACATATACGAAAAATCTTAATTTTAGTTTTATAGCTAATACGATTATTTAATTTATTTTAATAATATAAAATGAAACAAAAAATGATGGAGGAGATATAAATTGTTATCAAATCTTTATTATTAGAAACATTAATTGTCATATATATATATTAGTCATTATGGTAATTCCGTAGGTTTTATTTAAGGAAATAAAATAAAATAGTAATTATATCTAGCGGAACAATCATAAATGCTTCTATTTTAAGTATCATATCATATTATCATATCATATAGTTTGACCAAAGAATGTATCTAGCAATATATAAAAATCGAATGTGAACCTACTTATTTTTCATATGAATGTAATTGACTATCTAATTGAGTGACACCTAAGCATTGGGGTCTTTTTTAATTATTACAAAATTGAAGTTACAATTTTTAAAATATTTCTCAATTAATATATAGGAGATTCATTTCACACTCAAATATGTTACTAAAAACGAAAAATATAGTTGATTAGGACATCTCCAAGTTTATTCTATTTTTATTTTAAATACTATTTCGGAGTAAAATATATTTCATCTTCCGTTTATTTTCAACTCCAGAATAGAAAGGATTACTCTTATTCATTACTCTATTTTGGAATTGATTTTTTTTTTTATAAAATGGTTTTTAAGATTTTGAATGTTTTTATTTCATACTTAAATAATATTTAAAATAATACAGTTACATGAAAAGAAATATAATATTTCATAAGAAAATATTTAATAATTTTACATAAAGATTCATAAACCAATAAAAATACCAAAGTAAACATAAAAATATATAATAAATATAACATAAAATAGGTGATTCAATAATCCGGTAAATCATTTATGGAACTGTCCATAATCTGTGAATATTGCCCAAACAATGAAAATATCCTGTTTTAAAATTTTCTTGCTCAATTTAAGAAATTTATGGATAAAAAAGCTCATAATACCTAATGAAATGTATTAGTTGATCATTTGTGGAAAATATTTGTAATACTTATTACGGAATCAAAATATGTTGGTTTATATATTTTTACGCTTTATTGTAATTTTTAATAATAAATATTTAATTTAAATAAATTAATTATATTTTTATAACAAAAAAATAAACTATACTTTTATGGATGTTTAATAACAAGATAGGATTAATTTGTAATTTTCTATTAGTAGAAGGTAATAGTAATAATTATTTATCAAATAAAATGGAATCACTTAAAATATTTTTTTGAATAAAAAATGAAGTAAAATCCAACTCGATATTGGTGTTGCACTATTATAAAAAAAATTGAGTAATATATTGGAGATATTCTTAGTCAAACTCATATGTGTATTATGTTGAACTTGTTTTCACTATATTATTCAAAAATCGTGAAAATTAGGTTGAGTAAATCGACTGTGTTTTCTAGTTAAAGATTTTGTTTTGGGTGTTATGAAAATGTCTAGTATTTGCTATTTCACCCTATTCACATCATTCGTTTTCCATCTATAATTTAACTCTTTTTTTTGTATAAAGATTTTCATTAGAACTTGAGACAAAAAAAATGTCAACGGCCGTAATAGCCCCATTGGCTAACTAACATTTACTCGTGAAAAATAGAACCGATTTAGAATTCACTTGAAGCCCACGTATTCTTGCCAATGAAGTCGATAAAAATAGATGGCCCAAAATGGGAACTACCCAAACGGAGCCGACGAGGGATGGGAGGTGAATCAATCAAATTATCGAGGGAGAGAGAGAGAGAGAATTAAAGAACGATAATCAGATTGGAGATTGTTGCATGTGAATTGGCCGCGGTTATGAAGAGAGCTAGAGATGAAGCATTGCCGTAGCTTGCTACAGTCATGCTTACAATACATCATTTTCAGTCGTACACTGCTCAATGCTCACCGCACCATCAATATGTCGAGACACGCAAATTATTGTCATCCCCATACACCCAATTCATTCATACAGCTTCATCCACACCTCTCCGTTTTAAAGATCCAATATAAAAATGTTAACTCAATGTATGTTGTTCTTTTTGTGGTCGATAATATTATTTATTTATGGAATTGAATATTTGTTAAGTTGAAGCATGTAACAAGGGTTACAAGAGTCGGACAGAACATTAATGGTCTGTGGTTTTTAATTATTAAATTGGATGCACAAAGTGTCAGTGAGTACTTTTGTCAGTCTTTGAAGTAAATGCTGGCCTGTTTATTTTTTATTTATCTCGAGTATTGAGTACTCTCGTTTTTGTTCTATGTATTCTTTTGTCAGTCTTTGAAGTAAATGCTGGCCAAAAAGAATTTAACTATTTTGGACAATTCCTTTTTCTTTATATATCTACTAGGGGTATTCCGGCGCTACGCACCGGGTTCGGATGTTTTATTCCTTCGTTGAGTTTAATTTGTTATTTGTTCCATTTGTTAGTTGTTAGTCCTGTATTTTAATCTGTTTTATCGTTTGATTTAACTAAAAATAGGATAAGTAGGCTGAACTTGAACTTTAAACATAAAGTAAGTTGATGTTCCAAAGATAAATTAATATAAATGCATGTATTTGTTTTGTGAGTATCTTGGCTTTGCATTGTCATGTTAATGCATTTTTATCTCCTGCTAAGTTATAATGGAAGAGGTTTTACTAATGGAAGTGAGGCAATTTTTTTACTACTAATTGCTTTACGGTTTTTATGTATTGATGAATAGATTATTTTGCCTTAGATTCAGTACATAAGGGAGTGATAATCATTTTAAAAAGTAAAGTAAACAACAACATAATGACGCCACTTGACATGACATGATGTCTTTCCAACATTGATTTCATGTAGTTTTCATTCGTGTCGATCCTAATTTATCTAAGTATGTTTTTCCGAAAGCCATTCCCCAATGCATAACTTTTTAGTGATGTATATGTCTATGTTGATATACCAATCTCCTGTGGATGTTTGGAGATATCAGACTCCTAATCAGTGTTGTTTAAATAGAAGTCTTCTTATTTGTCTCTGACATAGTGAACCTTAGCCTTTTCGAGGAAAAAATATTTGGTAGTTAAATCGTTGTAGTTTGCCAGTAATGTAAATAGATAGTCTGCCGAAAGGTTGATGTTGGTTTTTTTAATACACGGAGCAGATTTGGCTTAATAAAAGTGAGGATTCCATACATGCTCGCCTGCTCGGTCTTTTCTTAAGGCATCTAAAGTATTGGGCTTATTTAATTATCTACAGTTCCAATCTTATCCTAGAGTTTTATGGAACCCTGGAGTATTTTTTTTTTTTTAAACTCAATATCAACGGTTTATCTTTATTTTATACTATTAATTTTTATCTTTTTAATTTATTCCCCTAATTGTTTATACATAATATCGATAGTAATTTCTTACTATCTTATTTATTTTGTTAACCACAAAAAAGTATGACACAAATAGTTTAAGCCTATTCAAAAAAAAAAATTGACCAAGAAAATATAGCATATTTTAAAATTTAATTTTGAGTTTTAAACAAAAAAAATAACAATAATAGTATAATTTTAGTAGAACTATGATAACATGGAATTCTATTTTTTTGTCAAAAATAATTAAGACCAATTTTTTTTTTGTTACAATGCAGTAGTGTAGACTGAAAGAGTGGCATATTAATACCAATAACAAATGTTGTACTAAGCTACGCCACAGTCACGCTCTCGGTTGTCTGAACACCTCCATACTTGGAACCACTTGAGGCGTCACTTCAGTCAAGCCATGTTAGCTGCAGTGGTTGATATATTCAGAAGAAACTTACTCATCGAACAGTTAAACTTTAAAGTGGCCCGAGACGTAGCTTTTAAAAATAGGAGAGCTGGAAAAGGTGGACACATAAGTTGGACATAATAAGACAAATACCAAAAGTAGACATACGCATCAGAAGTTGGAAATTCCTTATACATACACATTTGGTAACCAGCCGAATTTACCTCTTACAAGTTCTGGGTTTATGCTAGTGGCCACGATGACCTTGGGTTCCAACTTCTCATGAAGGATTGAGAGCGTCTCTACCAATAACACTAAAGATAAATGTAGATAAGCAACAAAAAAAAATAACACGTGTATGAATAAAGGTTTGTTGAAGAATGAGGAATAACTTGGCAACACGAATCATTGACATTATAAGTTGAGTAGTCCTGGTGATGGGCCCCTAAAACTTTGCAACCTGAGCATACAGACACACGGAAACAGTGTATCTAAATGAGAAAGAAGGATGATAGATGCAAGAAACTCATAGTGGCGTTAGCAAACATATCATCGAACAAACTAAAAGAGGACGAAACAATCAAAACCTGAAGAATCTATGGTGAGATCAGCTTCTGTTCGGAACGATCTTCTGCTGCAGTTTCCTGTTTAAGACAAAAACATACTGAAGAGTCAAAACTATTGATTCTATCACAAACATGCTAGCAGACAATATTTCAGTTTCTAGACTTGCAATTTCATACCAATCAAATAAAGAAACAATCTTTGCTACTGCTCAAGCTATAATTCACTTTTCCGAAAGTAAATGATAAAGAAAACAAATACCACCAAATACTTGATGGAGGTTATGATTTGTTCTTGTCGCGGTGGTGTGAGGAATCTGCCGCTGTTGAATCTCCACTGCCAGAACCGGCCAGCTTTCAAATCGGCGAGCAGGATGAAGGATTGCGCCACTGTTGAGTTGATAACAAAAATTCTAAATCCAAACTATCTGATTCCCACACAAAAATGAAATTATAATAATACATATTCGAATCACATTTCCTGCTAATTATTAGAATTAGAAAAAAAAATAGAAGTTACCTGTTTGGGATCTCTTTCAAGATTGGTGATAGCAGAGAAACGATCTTCCATAGCTTCTCTCTTTCCTGTTGCAGTAAACCGTAAACTCATCACCTCTCCACGTTCTCCCCTCGGCGTCTCTGCATTCACGGAGACCGGTGCTGCAACACCCACCTGAGCTACAGGTATATAAAGCCTCGTCGGTCGTTTCCTCTACGGAACGCCTCCCAGCTGGCGGTCAAAGGAGCCAGAGTCTGAACCAATTAACAGTACTGGTTTAACTGGCGGTTTAAGTAGACGGAGGCAGAATGGCGAAATGTTCTTGGGGCTTTGTTGCTTATGGGCTTGGACCCTCATCTGCGTTTCAAAGGAATCACGCGCTTCATTATCTCGCTTCATGATCGGGGAAAGAAAAGTAAGCATGACGCGCGTCAAGGGAAGGAGTATGATCTGAACACTCTGTCTGCATCGGCCTATCTTAAACTCGGAAAAATGAATTGAGAAGTCACCATGATCGAGAGGTTTCTGTGAGATAGAACACGAGCTCTGATTTGGAGAAGTCGCCATGAACGAACTCGTTTGAGCTTTCCTCCTTTCGTGACGTTGGGTGAGAAAGGACGTTGGGTGCTTTCCGGAAACGCAGGAGACGCGTCACCACCGTCTAAGGAGTACGGTCGGATTTCAAATCGGAAAGAATGATCTGGGATGACACCAACGTTGCAGGTTGTGAAGGAATATGATTGAATCTCGTGAATCACTGAAATTTGGAGAGGTCCTAAACCCTATTTATAGTCTCAGAAATTAGGGATTTGCGATGTAGGTTGAGAAATCTAATAAAGGAGTTAAGAATCGAATTGAATGATTTAGAGAGGAACAACATTATTACACCGTAACGCCGAGTTACAGACACCGATGAATTTTCAGATGGGAGATGGAAGAGTCGAGGAAAAAAAATTAGAACAGACGCGCGACACAAACAAAATATTAGACCACTAAAGAAGCGACACGTGTCGCAAAACGCCCCTCTCTCCAGAGTGACGTGAAGGGCTGAGGTGCCAGAAAAATCTACTTTATATATATAGATTCTGGCATATTCGTTCACAATCAAGAATTTAATTATTGTTTCAATAATGTGCGCGGGTTTGTTTTGCCTCATTTCATAGACGCATTATAAATAAGAATAAGGGGGTATATTTTTTTTTCGTATATTTAATGTAGTCTAAGGAAATTTGATTTTTAACAGGTTTTAGATGATTTTAATAAATTGCAGAAATTAAAATGAGTTCTGTTAATTAATTATAGAATATTATGTAAAAGAATTGAGTTTTCATGTTTTTAATTAAAACCTCGAGCTAAACATTCTAAAATCATTTGAGAACTTGAAAACTGCACAATTTAAAATATTTCTAATAACAGTAGATTTTAGAGTATTTATAAAATGTTAAATTTAATAACAGTGGATTTTAAATAAATTTTTAAAATTTATATTTGAATAACAGTAAATTTATTATTTTAATACAAATCACATAAAACTATCAGTTCAATATATCCTCTTAACGGATTGTAGAGATGTAGAGATATTTATCAGTGGCCAGTGTAGCCAGTGTAACACTGATTTTGTACCCCACTCACATTATTGTCCTTGTTAATTACTCCATCCATTTTGAGAAAAACGTGTTTAGAAAATAATTTTAATAATTTTCCATTTTTAATATGTTATTTTATGTTAAATTGTAAAATTCAAAAGTAATGATTATATTTATTGGAATTTTATTGGTTAAAAGCTTTTGAAACTAGTTAATTTAAAAATAATACATTGATAATCAAAATTTAATACTCCCTCTGTTTCATATTAAATGTCATTTTAGCTCATTTTTTTGTTTCATAAAGAATGTCATTCTACAATACCAATACAATTTATATAATCTTTCAGCTCAAAATTAATTGCAAAATGCATTAATTTTATAAATAAATCCATTTAACTAAAATACTATTGGTTAGATATGTGACATTAATGAAAATATAAATACATTTTAATGAGTTTCTTAATATGTGTGAAAAGTGTATAGGTGATACTCTTTATGAAACGGAGGGAGTATGTTTTATGTAAAAAATTCTAAAATATACTGTATTTTTAAAACAAAAAGAGTATTAGACTGCATGTGACGATGGATGAAAATTGTTTGAGATAAAACACTACTCCACAATTTAACATTGGTAACATAATCAATGGTTGTCCACTAATTAATCCATTTTGGTATTAGAGATTATGATATCCTTTTTAGATTCCATCTTTTTGTTTGCCAACAATTCCACCTTTATTATCTCAAACCCCACATTTTCTATTTCCCTTTCGTTTGTGGACAGTAAATAATGATTTATTTTTCCAATATCTTAATAACGCTATGGCCTAATTAAAGGGCAATATATACAGAAATCATGTGAACATTCTGAAGAAAACTCCTTATATCTGATTTGCCCATATAAAGAAAAAAAAAAGAGTAGTATTTATCTCTCATTTTGTTTTGTCTATTAGTACGATTTGGCAAATTGTTATTGAATTAGATAGTAGACTATCAGTAAATAAATAGAAGTGGGCCTAAATATCACAATCTAGAACATGGGGGCTACGGAAGAAAGGATATAAAAATAGTGGGGTGGGTATAAGAAGAAAGAGAGCATTAATTGAATTTTTCACTCACTCAGCAACCACTTTGAGAGAGAGAGAGAGAGGGAATCAAAGGTTCTTCTCCTCGCATAGAAGAAGATGACTTTTTAAAATTCTACTTTAATTTCTCCCATCTGCTTCAGTTTCCTTTCTGCACCAAACACCCACACACACACATTCTCTCTCTTTCTCTACTAATTAAATATTAAAGTTTACTTTTTTGAGAAATTCCATTCAGAAGAAGAAGAAGAAGAAAACAGAGCTCCTTTACAGTTCAGCTATGGCGTTTCTCAAAGCTCTAGCCTTTCTCTTCGTCTTAACCTTCGAAACCACGGCAGATGCAGATTCCTCGTTTTCCTTTAACGGGTTTGCGAAATCTCCTTCCTTTGACAACAACATTGCTCTGTTTCGAGATTCCAAGCTCCTTGTCAACGGCGGCGGCGGTTCGTCGATTCAGCTGACCGGCTCAGTGACTCGGAGCGAAGGACGGGTCCTTTACAAGAAACCCATCAAACTATTCCAAGGTACTACTAAAGAAAGAAGAAACTTTTCGGGATCGTTCTCCACTAGCTTCTCCTTCTCCATGATGTCCTCCTCCAGAGAGATCGGTAGTGTCCTGTCTTTTGTAATGGTTCCATCCGGTTTGGATCTTAGGCTGTTTGCTAGAAAGGACAACAACACTTCCTCCTCTGGTCTAGGTTTCTTGTCGCGGAACGAGATTGTCGCTGTCGAGTTCGGTGTCTCCAAGAGAGGAAACCGTGTTGGGGTCTTAGTCGGTCGACCCCAATCCGCTAGAATTAGAAACTTATCATCTTTCGGTGGCGGTTTCGATGAAGTGAGTTGCTGGATTGATTACGAGGCAAGCTCTAAGAGAATAGAGGTTCGTCTGAGTCTATCAGATGACTTGAAGCCGGTGGATCCGTTTATCTCTTACTCGGTAGATTTGGGTAAGATATGGAAAGAGAAGAAGTTCATGGTGGGTTTGACATCTGCAAATGGAAACTCTTCCAAGCCACATTATCTACGTTCATGGAGCTTTAAGCTGAGGCATCCTTCGATGAGGATTCACTCGCAGCCCCTTGATCCAAACGCAGTTGTTTCCAAGACTGTTAAGGATGAGGAGAGGAAGACAGTGGAAGTGAAGGGGAAGGGGAAGAGCAAGTGTGTTTGGAGAATGTTCAGTGCATTGGTTCTAGGTGGTGTTTGTGGAACTTTAGGTGCCATGTTTGCGTTATATCTTTGGACAATATGCGGTAATAGGCGGTCGATGGCAGTGGTTCCTGAGGAATGTGGTAATGATAAATCAGATATCGTTGTGATGAAAGCCGCAGCTGTTGTTGATGAAGAAGCCAAGAATTAGTTTGGTGTGTTTTCTTAGAATGTTGTGTTTGTCTTTTGTGTTTGTAATGTGTACATTCTTGTGTCCTTCCTCCTCTTGTTCTTCTGTTGTTTTGTTTTGTTTTTTTATTAGTTGCAGGTTTGGTGAGATGAGCTTTCACATGTAGAAGAATATTACAATATGTATTAGTTAAGATCTTGAAATCTTGATCAATTCAATTCAATACAGTTGTCTTTCTTTTTTTTTTTTTTTTCAAGTGAAGACAAGAGGAGGCGTGAGTGTATTGAATGAAGAGTTTGTCCAAAAAAAGAAAGCCAATGGTTTCTCGTGAGTTCAACAAAATGCATTTATAATCAGTTGCCCCTTTCAGACACCTTACCTTACTCTCTGTCATTTCTATGTCTTGACTGAGAAGAAAGTGAGAGGAGAGTAACAATGGAATGTGTATTGTCTCCACTGGTCCCCTTCCTCTATTTAGGGATTTAATGATTTCAACAGAGTTTCATTTGTTTCAAAATCACTGTGTTAAAAAATTACACAATTTGATAGTTTTGGTGCTTAAAAGAAACAAGGAGTTGGGGAAGAACTTCTGAAGACTAGAACTTCAATACATTTGTGGTTAGTAAGAACATTTTTTTTCAATTAGTGAGAACATAATATATTTTTAGTATATGTTTTACTATTTATAAAAGTTATAATTTTAATTAATTATTTATCAGTATCAATGATTATAATGTAAATATAAATTATTTTAAAATAGATTTATAATTTTATTAATGGAGATAAACACTTCCAAGTTTCAAATTTGAAGTTCATCAAACTATAAAAACAAAGTTGTTTTAGAGATGCTTTGAGATATGATTTATATATTTCATATATAATAAGATTGAGACTACAACTTTATCTATATATATCTCCAAGTTCCTACAATAATTATAATTAACTTTTTAAGAAACCTAATTACATCAAAAACCAAAAAAAAACACTCGTGTATTTTGAAAACACCAGTTTGCATCCCTCCACCTCCGGTTATCTCAGAGATTGTGCTCGTAAACTTGGTCTTTCAAACCGGTTCAGACCGGTTGGTTCATCAGAAGTGTCACACAAGCAACCAGGAAGAGGGTTAGCATAAAAATTCTCCTCCAACTTTGGACTAAAGCCTGCCTTTCCTGGCCGTCTAAGATACGGAGCTCCTAATCTTTTCCCATGTATTCTCTTAACCTCCCTCGAGAAATCTTCCCAAGACATTAGTCCCGCATCGAGCCGGTCAATCAATTTCACAAAGCTTAGCCTGAAAAAAAAAACAATAACCCTAAAATGTCAGTCTCAAGCGCAAGGAACCAAAAAAAAAAGGAATTACATTCGCTGTACGTACCTATCCGGATTAATAGTTTTTCTAAACCCTTCGAATCTACGGTGACCCTGAACCGCTTTGGCCATGTTTCCATCGTAAGTATAAGCGAAAACATCGCTCTCGAGTGCTAAATTGTAATCGAGAGCAGCTAATCTGTTCTGGTATGGTTTAATAGTGGAAAGCTCTTCCTCTGTAGCCAATGTGGAGTGAGAGAAAACGTTTGGGAACTCTTCGTGGAATGCGTTCATACTGTTTTCGCCGTAGATCTCTCCTGCGACAATGTAGATCTTCGTGGTCGAAGGAAACCCCATTGCCTTGAGGAACACGGCAGCTTCCCGCGGCGTCATGGGGCAGTTGCCTTCAAGACGCTGCTCTGTACCGTTGATCATTTTTTCTTTCCAGTGCGGAATACTATACCTCATCTTCTCAAGATCGATTGATTCCTCAGAGGTTAGACTGTGGTTGCATCCGGTAAACGCCAACATATCTTTCTCGTACCTAGAAGAAAAAGTTCAATTACTGAATGATTTTGCAGTAACGTTAATTATGGAGGGAGGTTAGCTTGTACCGCAAGTGAAGAGCAAGGTAGGGTTCATTGTTTTGTCTAAGTCTTGAAGAGAGAACTTTGCTTAGATTCTCTATCTCTTGAGAGTAACGAAGAGCTTCGTAGTTAGCGCGACATCTAAGCTTCTGGATCGAAGGATGTGGGATGTTGTTACCTAGGCGAGAGTCAGTGTGATTGAATACCATCACCTTATGCTTCTTCAGTAACTTTGCCATAGAGTTTCTGTAATAACTTGCCTGAGAAAACAGAATTCTTAGTTAAAAATTGGTGAATAACCGAAAGAGAGAACAGAGAAATAGAAAACTTTGATTTGAGACTAACCTTGGACCAGGAGACAGGATTCTTTTCAATAGGGTTGATAGAAGCAAGCTCTTGTGGTAAATACTCGACAATATCGACATCCTCTGCTAGCACTTTGATGAAATGTCTCCAGTCGAATATGTCCTTAAACGTGCTGAATAACATAATATAGAAAGAGAGAGAGAGCTTAGTTAGATCATATTATTAATGATCATGATGTTGAATTAATGATATGTATAATGATGAGTTACCTTGGATCACTCCAGAAAGATGAATGGTCAAGAAAAGGAAGAACAAGAGCAGCGTTCATTATTTTGGCGATTGCGACCATATCACATATCTGTCAAAAAGAGACAAATGAAGTGAGGAATTGAGAAAAAATCTAAAGCCAGAAGAAGAGACTTACGCCAGTTCTCATTTGATTCAAACCACCGTTGGCGTGAACAACAAGGTAACAATTGGTTTTCTTTATTGGTCCTAAACAAAAAAAAAAGACCGATTATTAGGTCTTTTGTTTCTCCGTCGATTCCATAGGTCAAACCAGCATACGCAAAAAAAAAAAACTTACTTTGGTTCTTAGGACGAGCTACACATTTCTGATAGTTCCCAGTGTCTGGTTGATTCCAAATCTCTGGGATCTGTAACAAAAAAAAAAACATGTACCAAAAGCCAATATTAGTTCAGACGAATGTAACGACAGCGTTTTAGGGTACTATATGAACTGAACTGAACTGTAACATGTTTTGGTCCTAATAAGTCTTTTCACTTTGATTTTCGTTCAGCATACCGGTTTTCTCTCATGGACGAGGACTCGAACGGTATTGGAAGAAGATTCATCTTCTTCGATTATCTTCTCAATGTTACTTCTGGCATGGATAGAAACGACGAACTCGTGTTTCTCCACGTGTCTCCGTCGTCCACCGGAGAGAGCGACGACGAGAAAGAAAGCTACGACGAGGATCCCTAACAAAGATAGAATCATCCGACCGAGATTGGTGGCGGATCTCACGTTCTGAGCCATCGCAGCTGTCCACTGGGATTTGTTCTCCGCCATGAGCATCCCCACGAGCCTGATCCTGCGGAGAGACAGAAACCGGAGGAGGTAGTTGGGGTGTGGAGTTAATCCTCCTCCTCCTCCTCCTACTCCTATGTCGCCGATGCAGCTCGCTGTGTCTTCTTCCTCGTCGTCGGGAACGTAAACGACTGCGTTTCCTCCTCCGGTGCTGACGTGGCAATGATCTTCTTGAGAATCAGCCACGCGACGTCTTGTCGTTGTTGTTGGCGCCGCCGGTAACTGGCTGCTGCTGCTCGACGGGACCGGAACGCGGACTGGCATGTAACCGGTGAAAAACAGAGGACTTTTTTTATAAAACCTTCCCGGAGAATTTTTTTAAAAATAAATTAGTTTTCAGAAGAAAAAAAAAGAATAATTGATCAGAGTAGAAAAGGCTTTTGGAGTCTCAATGAATCTCCACTAAAATCTATTTCTTCTTCTTCTTATTCACGCGATCTCAGGCGGAGTAGACAGACAATCTCTCTCTCTCTGTTTCATCTCTCTTTCTTTCTTCCGAGATTATATGTTTATGTATAACACGGGGGCAGCTATATATGTGCTTTGTAAAGGAAAAATAAAGTTTAAAAGTCGTTGTTGCCCAAAAAAAAAAGGTTTAAAGTCGTTTTATTTGTCGAAATTGAAAGTTAGTTTCTTCTACTTTTTTTTCTACAGTTTTCTTTATTCCACATTTAAACAGTTCGGTTATTTTGGTGTACAACGGAATATACATAATTTCTAATAGTCACAATCTTATACTTCCTCGTCATATATTTAAATTTTACTTTATAAGTTCGGATATATACAAGTCTAGAGATTTAATAAACATTTAGAGTTTATATGTTGAATTTTTTTCTTAATTTTTGATAATGTCTAGATATATATATATACTAGTTGATAATTAATGATTTCTTAAGTTTTTCAAACAAAAAATCATGTATTTCTTTTTTGCTGAAATGTATTGATTAGTAGTTATTATATTTGCCTAACTAGTTACCAATAGAGAGGTAAAATTAGAAGCAATTGACTTGCATATAATAAGTTATTTGTTAGAGAATTAAGTTGCACATCTCATTTGTTTTGTCTTGTTGTTATTGAAAGAGATAGGAAAAGGATATAGCATAGTTAATTTGATACAATCTATTTATGTAATGTTTAGCTTTTTTCAACTAACAAACATACTTCATTTAAATTAAAATATCTACAATTAATATAGAAATATATCTAATAAAATGTGCTAAATAAAAATTGTTAAGGTTATCATAATCGTACATAACCCTTTATAAGATCATTCTTGTTTATATTTATCTTTTTTTCTTGTTTATCTTTATACATTGTAAATATAGCAACACTGCATTGTATTCGCAGTCACTCCAAATTAAGTATGTAATTTAATGCATACCGTTTTTCAACTTTCTTTTTCTATAATTAAATTACCTATTGAACTATTTTATGTAGAGACTGACCAATTCCATTAATAAAACTGTACATTAAAGTAGCAAGTGTGCTTATCACTCAGTAAATTTTTTCATAAGAAGAAAGGAAATTTAAATAGATTCATTATTTTATCCAATAATTAGTTAATCTGTCACATTGTTCATTACGTATTTATCTTCTCTCTAAGAACATAGTAGAAAAATGAAATCACTATACATTATAGATTACGTGTAGCAAGTATTTTAATAGTTTTTTTTTTTTGGAAAAGGCCAAGTATTTTAATAGTTAGGGTTTTAAAAATCAAGAAATCGTACTTTTCCATAATTTGTTTTTTAATAAATAGTAGGACATTCATAATTCGTTTATCTTAAAGAGGTAGAAAAATCAATGGTGATTGTAAGAATATACTTATATACCTTTGAAACGAAACCTTCTTTTACAAAATAAACAGAAAAGCGAATTAATCATCGTCCCAAAGGTGATTTAAGAATATAAATTACTAAACAATATGGTAAATTACATGTGAAACATATAACAATAACAATGATGGCCTTTATGTGAGTGTTCAAAGTGAGAAGGCCTTTATGATAAATTCGAACGTTACTCGATTTCACAAAATTTATTGTCCTCTCCTTCTCTTTAGATGTTTCGATTAAATGATACCCATGCCGTATAGTATTTAAATAAACTACTTCACGAAAACTAAATGCACTAATATAAGAGTAAATATATGATTACTTCCGTTTCAGTAGAATGGTTTCCAACATGGTCCATCGATGCTTAATCCATATGTTTTACTTCAGTTTTCTTTTAAATGTTATGTTGATATATAGTGCGCTTGAGTTTAGTGTAATTTATTTAAGGCTGTGATTGTATAACATTTATACAGCAATTACTATATAATTTTACTTCAGTTCTCGTTCTTTCCCATTGTATACTTGAGTTGAGTTGAGTTTTCTTTTACTTCAGTTCTCGTTCTTTCCCATTACTTTTTTTTTATTTTATTTTCTCTTTTTATCCATTTTGTGTTAGACCATTTTATTTCCTCTGTGTTACGTTACAATTTCCCAATCACAGCTTAAGTGTAGGTATAGTATAGTTTAATAAAATAGTATAATACCGGCTATTTAAAATAGCCTACAAGTTGTGTATATACAGTTTGCTAGAAAAAAAGTTGTGTATAAAAAAATTGTTTGGGACTTCGAGTTTAACTGTTTATTTAAGGGTCAATTTGCTCAATAATCATATAAACCCTTACAATTAAGAATATAGTCATGCATGAAAAACTGTGTCAATTTGATGTAGAAATGGACCACGTTCTCCTTTCTGGCGCGTGAGATTTGATTAATGCAAAATTGATATCGTACTATACTATGTTTATAAAATATATAGTACAGAACAATTAATTTATAACAACAACCATTATGAATAAGATAAAGAAAATAAGAAAGCTGAAAAAGATTAAGAGTTTGTATAGAGTACCATTTACCCTAAACCAAATTATATATCCACACCATATACTCTAAACCCAAACCCTAAACCCAAACTAAATACCCTAAACCCAAGTCCTAAACCCAAACATATACCCTAAGCCCTAAACCCAAACCATATACCATAAACCCAAACCATATACCGTAAACCTAAACCCTAAACCCAAACCATATAACCTAAACCCAAACACTAAACCCAAACCATATACACTAAACCCTAAACCCAAACCATATACACTAAACCCTAAACCCAAACCATAAACCCTGAACCCAAACCCTAAACCCAAACTATATACCCTAAACCCTAAACCCAAACCATATACCATATACCATAAACTCAAACCCTAAACCCAAACCATATATCCTAAACCCAAACACTAAACCCAAACCATATACCCAAACCGTATACCCTAAACCCAAACCCTAATCATAAACCCTAAACCCAAACTCTTATCCATTACGTGACTATGCTATACATGTTATGGTATGGAATACTCGACACACCTACAAACTTTGTATATATGAAATTCTCTAAAATTTTCTTAGAGACAAATGATGAGTGGTGACGGTGTTGGAGAACAAAACAGTGTAACTGATCAAGTATTGAGTAACAAGAATCATGAGACAGAGAAAGAGATATAAATTGCAAAATAAGAGAAAAAGAAATGTATTGTACTATATTGTAATTTAAAATAGTATAGAACATATGACGCATGATATGAGATAGGGATTATGAAGAAAATTAGAGAAGTTTACACGATGGAAAGAGAGAGAAAAAAACGGATGAAAGGGAGAGAGATGGAATATGTCAAATAGATACAAGAAAATGGGATGCCGAATAGATAAAAGATGATGGAGATGTCGAATAGAGGAATGGAGGGGGAGAGAGAGAGAGAGAGAGAAAGTGGTGAGGGATGGAGTAGAGGAGAATGAGAAAGTGGTGGTGGCTATGGTAGAGGAAGGAGATAGAGAGAAAGAAGGGAAGGGAGGGATAGAATAGACAAAGGAACATGAGAATAAGTGGTGGTGGCTATGGTGGTAAATGAGGGAGGGAGGAAGAAAGAGAATAGACAAAGAAACATGCAGAGAAGAAAAAAATGGTGGGGCTATGGTGGTAGAGGAGGGAGAGAGAAAATAGTGGAAGGGAAGGAAGAATGCAGAGAAAAAAAGAAATTGTACTATGCTATGTTTTTGACTATACTATATATGTGTGTAAAATAGTATAGATTTACAATCGTGATTATAGAATATGATATAAAATTTACAAAATATATGGTTGTTTTGAAACTTTCAAAAGATACTATATGTAAAAGAAAATCTATGTTTTTATCATGTTAACTACAAAGTTCAATAATTGATTTAACAGAAATTAAAAGCATTAAAAAATAGAAAGGGAAAACATGTTTGTGAGAAAAGTAAAAAGTGAAAAGAAAAAAAAAATCAGAAAATGCATATCAAGGACAATATGACAATTATTATACAAATATCATAGCCATTCTTTTGTTATGTGTATATACTTGGTTTAATTCCTATAATGGTTATGATTCCAAATTTCCCTTTATTTAATGATTTAATCCACTTAGTTTCTAGGAGTTTGTACAACTCGCTAGCTTAGTTTTCAATCATGTGTATTTTGTGGTTCTGAATCAATGTATCATTTAGATGAAAAATAAAAGTTTGGTAACCGTTGGAGTTCTATCAATGCTATAAATTATAATAGCACAATGATTATAATCCTACGAGGTAGTGGCTAGTTACAGTTTCTTCTTTTTTGACGAGTTACAGATTTGTATCGTACTCCCTCTCCCCTCCCTCTGTTTCCTATTATAAGTAGTTTTAACAAAAAAAAAAATTGTTTCAAAATATAAATATTTTTAATATTTCAATGTAGTTTTTGCATTTATTGTATATTATGTAACTAATGAAAATATGTTAGTTTTTTTATAATTGTTTGAATTCATATATTAAATGATACTTTTTAAAAAGTAATAATTTTTTAATATTAGTGTTTTTATCTAAAACTACTTACAAATTAAAACATAGAGAGTATTATTTACTAATGTGCTCGAATCACTGTTCCATTGACTATTTCTCATGTTTATTCTTTTCTAGAGAATTTTAGTATTGATGAATGCCAACACTATGGAACAGAATGATCTTTAAATATTACGTCGTCTTTGAATATATATATATACTTTTTTGAAGAAAAGTCGTCTTTGAATATACTTTAAAGATACTTAAAAGACATATGTAACAGGGATCTTTAAAAATCAAGAAGGTCTGAAATAATCTGTATTTGAATCATACACATTTTTCCTGTCCTTTGGAAGTCGTTATGATCAGCCAGTGGCCGAGTAATGACCGACTCCTCAATTTGGTACACTCAAAAGCTTGAAATCGCATAATACCATGTCTCATCATATGTACAAAAATTGATTAAAAACAGTATAACTTCGTCCTCTGTCTCATATACATTCTCCTCTATTTTACATGTAAATAGATGTGAAACATCTAAACAAGTCATCAACAGTGCGTTGCATTAATATTTTAGTTTTAGATAGTTTTGTTGTGCACCTAGTAAGATTTCTATTGGATGGGCGGGTTTACGCCATGTCTCCGTATTACCAACTACTGCGTCCAGCGTAGGAGGATTAGTCGGGCCTAAGTTCTGGAGTTTTTGATAAAATCTCTTCCAGAAATTCTTATAAATATTATCGTATAATGTCACAGAAATCTTGACGTGTATTCTCAAAATATGATAATATTCTTAGATAGATATTTTGATGCAAATAAGTTCTAACGCTAATAGAAAAACGTGATGTATAACTGTATAAGTAACGAATATACTAAACTAAGACACTTTATACTACCGTGGAAAACTACAATATATCTATGAACCGGTATCTAGCATTTTAAGATGGTAATGTACCTAAGATGACGGACTTTAAAAGAAAGATAATGTATCCAATCAACCAAATGATTAATTATAGTTTAGACCGTTTAGTGAAAGAAGAGAAATTCTACATTATGCCTTGGTCTAGACCATATTACACGTGTGAGTTTTTGTATGCATTTGTAAACGTGTATGACTAGGGAGTATAGCATATTGTATATCGTGCGAATCATAGAAAGAGGTGGCGAGCGGGGGCCACGCGACATTTTGGTGGAAGTCTCTCCACTTCATATTATTGGGGCAGTCAATATCTCCACCTACAACCTGAAAACTAGGTTCCGAGTTGGGTTGGTTGTTGTTAGGGTTGGCAAATTCTATATATCTCATTATTCCGATTCTTAATTTGTTTTCATTTGCAACTTTGTATCTATTGTTTCTCTCATACAGTATATGGATATAGATTTTTCTATATATAGAGCTCATATATATTGTTTTTTTTTTTTGTAACAAATATATTGTTACGATCATGAAATAAACATATGAAAATCTGATCGGCTATAAGGATTTTTCAATCAGTTACAAAATTTTACCGGTATATAGGATAGCATTAGGTATATCCGTATATATATGCGATGATGGATAAAGATGTATCATCATATAATTATCTTGGTATTAAAAGATATACCATATTCACTCTGTTTATGGGATATAGAAAGACGTAACGATCTATTAGTAGTTATCACATACTTAGACAAACAAAACAAAAACAATTACTCTTTCAATTTCACACAAGTCATTTTAATATTTCATTTTTTATTATAAAAGATTATCATTTTAGAATTTAATTTGTTTTATACTTATTTTCAGCTAAATATTAACTTTAAATTGCATTAATCTTATAAATAATTTTATTCATCTCAAATATTATAATATATGTAATTAATAAAAATAAAATATATTCTAATTATCCCCTAGACTATATTTGCGAAGTGATTTGCCACATGTCCTCTCTATAATCGATTTCACAAAATAAATATGACATGGCTACTGAAATTGATGACATGGCTTACGAAAAAATATGACATGGATAATTTCATTTAATGTTGATTTATATTTTTGGCAAACTTATTAGAATATGGTAATAATTCATTTATTATATTTAATATTGATATTTCTTTTTGTTAATTTTTTAAATATGGTAATAACTCATACATCATCTATAAAATAAATATATTCATATATCACATTTTAAATTTCGAAATATTATTATTTTGTATAATTTACAATTTGTATTACTAAAACTTTCAAAAATTTCTACAATTTTTTTAAAAAATATCTAATCGTAAGATCATTAGTTTCTTATATATACCCTAGACTATATTTGCGAAGTGATTTGCCACATGTCCTCTCTATAATCGATTTCACAAAATAAATATGACATGGCTACTGAAATTGATGACATGGCTTCCGAGAAAATATGACATGGATAATTTCATTTAATGTTGATTTATATTTTTGGCAAACTTATTAGAATATGGTAATAATTCATTTATTATATTTAATATTGATATTTCTTTTTGTTAATTTTTTTAAATATGGTAATAGCTCATACATCATCTATAAAATAAATATATTCATATATCACATTTTAAATTTCGAAATATTATTATTTTGTATAATTATACAATTTGTATTACTAAAACTTTCAAAAATTTCTACAATTTTTTTTAAAAATATCTAATCGTAAGATCATTAGTTTCTTATATATCTACAAAATTTATAAATATTTTTCAGGCTAATTTTTTTGATAATTATACAATTTTTATATCATTTTATTAGTTTTATACAAATTGAATTAATATATATTTGCTACATGTCCTCTCTATAATCGATTTCACAAAATAAATATGACATGGCTACTGAAATTGATGACACGACTTCCGAAAAATATGACATGGATAATTTCATTTAATATTGATTTATATTTTTGGCAAACTTATTAGAATATGGTAATAATTCATTTATTATATTTAATATTGATATTTCTTTTTGTTAATTTTTTAAAATATGGTAATAGCTCATACATCATCTATAAAATAAATATATTCATATATCACATTTTAAATTTCGAAATATTATTATTTTGTATAATTATACAATTTGTATTACTAAAACTTTCAAAAATTTCTACAATTTTTTTTAAAAATATCTAATCGTAAGATCATTAATTTCTTATATATCTACAAAATTTATAAATATTTTTCAGGCTAATTTTTTTTGATAATTACACAATTTTATATCATTTTATTAGGTTTATACAAATTGAATTAATATATATCAAATTTATATTAAATATTAGTAAGAAAATAGTGAAATCTATAATATTTAATAAAAATTAAATATAAGTTAGATTTAAAAATTCCTTACTGCACATGGTGCAGGAAAACACCTAGTTTTTAATTTGTGTATAAAATGTGAAAATGACACTTTTTATAAGATGGATGAAAGTATTTCATATAAATTAATTTGACTATTGTAAAAGATTCACAGAATCTGATTCTTTTCTTGTCTAGTATAAAATATTTCAGAATAGTTTAAATCTAAAATTTTTAAAATTAAAATAAAATATTTTTTTCTTGGATACAGAGCTTAGTAGGTTAAATTGGTTACGTAGAATATGTTTGGTTGTCGATATATACAAGTTACGTATGAGAGAAGAAACGCGTACGGTGCTAAGTTTGTTCCTGTTCCCACCGTCATCTCCTGACAAGTCGCTTCAGTAATAGTCTAATAGAAGCAGATGATCTTGGGGGTGGTGAAGGAGAGAGAGAGGAGAATGCAGAACAAGTAAGAAGTGTAAAGAGCAATCAAAAGAAACAGAGAAGTTGAACTTACTGATCAAACTGAACAATGTGCGTATTGGTTGAACTGAACTTGCCGTTCAAAAAACTGAACAATGTAAGTATTTGTAACACCCCGAGCCTCCTGTTAATGGGCTGCCCACACCCGCTCTCTCGGTCCGTGGACCCATCCCATCAGTTGATGGCTATTTTTTTTACTGCTGAAAGCTGCCGCAGCGGTGGTATAACAAATAGGGTAATATGCTTCAAATTCGACTTAGCAGAGCTTCTTCCACCCATACTAGTAACGTTCCCGGACCTTCTAGTATTATTATTAAAATAGAAATAGTGAGATTTCTTAGGTGATTGAGGAGGGATTTTCATATTGAAATCCTATTATTCTCGTGTGTTTTTTTGGACAGATGTGATGAACGGATTCAAAAAGATTCAGACAATCAAGAAGATGGAAGGAATCTTCATCTGTGATGCTGTTCTTCACTGTCTCAGGTCTTTCCTCAAGAAACCTGACTTTGAAGCCTATGTCCATGACCTCCACCACACCCTATTGTAAGCCAATGCTGAGAAAGAAGAAGACGGCAACAACGAATCCGAGGTTCAGAGCACAAAGCTGTAGTCTTCGGCTTCAGAATCCACACTGATGAGAGGTCCCTTGAGATCCCAGCAGCAACAACAACAGTTACTACTACACAGATCAGCATCCTTGTCAAAGCCACAACCTGGGTTTGGTCAAGCACAGGGGCGGCTTAGATGGGTGGGCGGGGAGTGCGACCGCCCCAGGGCCCAAGGATCCAGTTTTTTTTTTTACAATTTTTTAAAAAAATTTTAATAAATAAAAATGTAAATATAAATATATTTTAACTAAATTTAGTTATGTATATTTTAAAAACTAAATTTATCTTGAAAATTTTCATACAAAATAATATAATTTCTTAAATAATTACATTAAATTTTAGATTTTAACTAATTTTCAAAAGAATTATTGCCAAAAAACTATATAACTTATTTTTGTCCGGGGGCCTAAAATGTTTATGAGTAGGCTCTGGTCAAGCATAGAGCTACCCTGCAGAGAACGATAACTCTCGTCCTCCGGGATTCGAAACCGCTGGTCCCAGACTACGGGGGCCGCCTATGGATATGATGCAACCACCGCCCAGCATGCCAATGAATCAAAACCCGTTTGGTGTTCCGTCTCAACAATACTATAATAGCGGAGCCAATTTAAATGGTTCGTTTTCGGGATTTTAATAAGTGATCAGAAAACCAAACTAATTATATAATTGAACCGCATCAAACCGGAGCCAATTTAAATGGTTCGTTTTCGAGATTTTAATAAGTGTGTGTATATATATTTACAACCTAAAAACACTCGCAATTTTGGGCTCACTCCGCCGCCGCCGACGAGCTGAATCGATTATAGGAATGCGAATTATGAAGAAGAAGCAGTTGAAGAAAGCCTTCAGAGTTTGGCACACTGTCTGCCGAGAAGAATCAGGTGAGTCTTTCTCCTAATTTTTAGTCTTTAGTTTGAGGTATTCCTCTCTATGTCTGTATTTATCAAAGAGTGCGCATAAAAGGTGGGAATCTTTATTCTTAGATTTTGAAGTAGAGCTTAGACAAACAATGCTGCTGGCTTTTTCAAATACACACACAAAGCATCAAACATTGGTCTTGGTGGGTTTGAGTTAACACCACTGAGGAGAGATGTGTCTATTAAATTTCACGATGATGCAAAAGCAAGTTGGCTTGACATATCAAACCCAAGTTATAAGTTTTCAAACTTGGGTCTATTAATCATTGCTATATGCTCTCTCTCTCTCTCTCTCTTTTCTCCATTTGCCCTCACTCTGTCTTTTTTTTCCTGCTTAAATTTGCCTCTGTCTCTGTTTGTTGCCATTTCCCTTTACAGTATTTGTTTCTTCTGATGAAACTGGTTAGTTAGTTGAGTTCAAACAACTTTTGCATCCTTCTCCTTTTATCTCTAATCTGTTAAATCCCTGCAGCTTGCTTTGTTCAAGTTGCAATGAGAGATAACCATTCCATTGAGTGGAACAAGACCATGTACTTTAGACGAGATGTACTTTAATCTTAATATGTAATTTCACTACGAAACCGCCTTGTATATATATGTTCATGTTACTATCTCATATAGTCATATTGTCTGAGTTTATGAAAAATCAAATATGATTTTGTTTGTAAAAACGAAATGTATTACTACTGCAAAATACGTTAATTAAGAAAGATCATCATCAAACAGAGCCAAACAAGAAGTAGAAGAGAATCATAGATTTTATAACAACAACTTCAGACGTCGTGACGTTTTCGTATGTTCAAACATGTCTAGAGCCGGCAGGCACTGTTTATTTACCAACGACTAATTTGTACAAAACAATACCGAGAATAGTATCTCCAAGCTTTCCAGGTTCCAGTTGTATTCTTGTTTGCTGGTTTCTTGTGAAGAATGTCAAGTGTTCCATTTTGTAGTATACTCAGATCCATATCTCCCAGCCTGTGCGACTAGCAAACAAGATAGATATTAAAAACCGGGTCTGTATAACAATTATAAGGAGATTCAAAGGACAACAACACGCAACGATGTAAAATCTAGAGACATATTGCCATGAAATCTACTATACCAAAAGAAGATGACGTGTTTGCCAAGCTAAATCTCCTGCTAAGCAGGCATAGCGTTATGTCCTTCGACTTATTTACAACACACATGAACTCTATTTATATGAGAGGATCGAATGCGAACATCTAGAATGCGGATATCAACATTTGTGGTCTCCGTTTGAATATTTCAAGCTAAGTAAGAGACAGACTATATGTTGTTGTGACAACACAAGAAAATTTTATATACGGAGGGCACATATTATCGGAGAGTTGTCGGAATCCATTACGCTTGGACTTGAGTATTGAATCTCGCTTTGTGTTATGCTACTTTATTCTGTTCGTTTGTCTATATATATATATATATATATATATATATACTAGGAGTTTTCCTGTGCCATACGCAGAATTAATAATTTTAAAATATAATACTTTATTTTATTTTAAAATATATAATTTATATTTTAATATTACGATTTACATATTTTACTTTCGACAGTTTAAAAAAAATCATAAACTTATTCTTGTTGATTTAATTATTTCAATTTGACTTTATTAAATTTTAATAAAGTTAACTTACATTTTATAAAATATTTTAAGTATATTATATTATATTTAATAGTTACTTATTTTAAATATATATCTTATTATCTAGTTTTAAATATATGCATATATATAATATAAATTGTAATAATTTTGATTTTTTTTTGTCTTGGTTAAAATATGTTAAACTTAGAAATCTATTTATTAATTAACCTGATGAAAATATGTCTTGGTTAAAATTAATTTTGGTAATATATATATTTTGAATCTTATTTGGTTTGTTTTCATTATGTGATATATATATATATATTATTTTAATAGTGATATTTGAGTTATTAATAAATTTAATAGTTTTATCAAATAAGTATTTATGTGGAAATTTATATTAATGATGATATATTAGTTATTAGTCATTACTATATTTAAAAAATTTATCAAAAAATATAAATTTTTATAAAGAAATTATACATTTCAAAAATAGTTTGACGCCATGTCATTTTTTTCTAAGAGTCATATCATCTATTTTTCGTGTCATGTTATCTTTGTTTAGTAAAAATGAATGTGGTGACGACACATGTCAAAATCATTTATCAAATATAAATATATAGTTTAGGGGATATATAGAGAATAGTAAAATCCTAGTTAGAAGAGCAGCCGTCGGTCTTCTCTCTCTTGCTCTGGTGGTTGGTGGTTCTCACCGCCACCGAGAGCGGCTAAGACTCCGAAGAAAGAGGCTCTCAAAGCTTTTTACCGTCGGCTTTCTGTCTCCGGGAAGAGATGGTTCCTTTAACATCTCTATCACCGGCTTTATATCTCTAGGAAGGATAGTTTTTCTAGCATCTCGATCACCGGAACTTATGTTTTTGTGTGGTGAATTAGTATTAGTTTGAAGTCGTGGGAATACTGCTATTGTTTGATTCTTGCTGTTTCAGTCACTTCGTCGCATCCTAAGTTAGCTTTTTGGGTTCGTTTTTTGTGATTTATGTTCGATGTGGAGGTATCTACTAGACCTTATCTTGGACCTTTGTGGTTTTGGGCGATGGTTTCTAGACGAAGCAGTTAACTTGACCTTCGGTTTTTCTCTTGCGAGGAGGTGGACAGTCTTTATTCTGTAGGTCACTTGGCTGCCTTGCGAGTGTCCGCGTGTAAGAGCTGGTGGTCTTCTTTTGACGTTTTTCCAAGTAGCGTTTCAAGGTCTTTTGTCCTTGTATCTTAGTTTTAGTGGTGGTTTCTGGTCATGCAAGTTTCACATGGATAACAGCTGCTGGAGTTGGTGTAGTTTGACCTCTCGATTGTTTCTGATGTTGCTGGTTCTATTATGGCTTGGTGATATTCCCTTTAGGGTTGAGACTGCTCAAGACATTTGTTCTTTAGGTCAGCTCTATTGATATCGAATTCTTCTGGAAAGGTGGAAGGAATAGACTTGTGGACATATATGGGTTTTAGGCTCTGTTTATGTCTTTATTTTATTTTGTTTGGTTTATGTTCTTTGTTTTTAATTTCTTATCGACTGTATCTCAACTTTCTTCAAGTTAAAAAAAAAATAGAGAATAGTAAAATTAGTAGATTGCTTTTAATGGGCTTTTTCATATCTATATTAATATATATAAAAAAAATAGTTTGTAACCTAGTTGTCTTGTTCTTCTATCTAAACTGGAGAAGAGATGGAGAGGACAACGACTAGGAGTACTAAGAAGCCAACTCCAAAAACATTCGATGATGTGCTATCTGAATCTTCTTTATCGTCACTTCCCTATGATTTGCTAGTGATGATCGTGGCACGCGTTCCATTATTGTAGCATCGGACTCTGTCACTAGTCTCCAAGAGCTTTCGATCTATGGTGGCTTCACCTGAGCTTTACAAGGTCAGGTCACTCCTGGGCCTCAAGGAGATTTTTCTTTATGTGTGCTTGAAGTTCGAGTTAGGTTCTTCATATAAGTGGTACTGGTACACCCTCTCCTCCAAGAGTAGCTGCGGCGGGTATGTTTTGGGTAGAGTCCTAATGGTGCCCGATGCTGATTCTCCTTGCATGGTGGGTTCGCGTTGTTCAGATCTTGTGGCTGTTGGTTCTGATATCTACAACATTGGCACCCGTCGACCGTGGTATTCTGGGGTCTCGATTCTTGATTGCAAGTCTCACACGTGGCGCAAAGCTCCACCCATGCCAGTGGACCTAGATAAACTTTTTGCAAGGGTCGTTGATGACGATGGAAAGATATATGTGCTAGGGAGACGCTATCTTCATGATTCGTGTAAGATTTCGTTCCTGGCATTCAACACAGACACGCAAACTTGGGATCTCCCTTGCCACCGTGGAGTGGATTCCAACGAAATGCCTCGTATTGTTGATATTGAGGGAAAGCTCCACGCGGTAACTGTCTTTGACGGGATGTTTGCTTTCAATTCAAAGCAAGGTAGATGGGACCTGGTTGAACAATATCCAAGGATGACTGATATTATGTGCTCAGAATCCTACTGCGAGATAGATAATGTTCTCTACTCTGTTTTTTATCACGGAGCTCTGAGATGGTACGACACCGACAAGAAAAGGTGGAGAAGTTTGAAGGGTTTGGTAGGGCTGCCTGAGTTTCCTACTCCTGGTCATGGCTCTTTTGTTAAATTGACGGGTTATGGTGGTGGTGGAAAGATGATGGTTTTCTGGAATAGAAATTTAATTACTCGCTTGTCTCACATGGATACCATATATTGTGCCGAGATAGCGCTTGAAAGACGCAATGGTGATTGTTGGGGGAAACTTGAGTGGTGTGGTGGTGTGCTTTCAGTCCCTTTAGGAACCGAGTTCGTTAAGGTTCTTGCTGTAACGCTTTGATGTTGGATGGATGAATGTGTCTTGAATTTATTTTGCTATTTTTTCTTTTCAAATTCCAATGTAGACAATTTTTAGTTAAGTTTCTTATTATACTCTTTATATGATCCTGTGATCTGAAAGAAGATTTTCCTAAAAGTATATACAAACTCTCACTTTATCTTGAGATGTATGACTGTTTTAAGCGGGCCAATATCCATCAAATGGGCTAGGTTTACGATTGTTTGCGACCCTGTCAACAAAAGATCACATATACTTCCCAATAATTTACCCAAAAAAAAGAGAGGTTATGATGGTTTTACTTACGGTCATATGCAGGAAAACAGTTTCTAAGCAGTGGCGATGCTGCTTAGAAACTTGGTCTTGCAGTTTCTAAAACTTGTCTAAAACAGTTTCTTGCAGTGGCGATTGTCTCAAGCATGCAGTTTTTAAAACTTGGTCTTGCGTTTAGCTAGCTGCGGCACCATCTGTTCATAATACGCAGCAGATATATATACTATTTTCTACAATCAAGTTATGAAAAATCGTATTTTTATTGCTTACTTATGCATGCTTTACTATTTATTTACTGCTTTATATATATATCAGAAAATGGTTAATGTAGTTAAATCAAATTAGTTTGACAAAAACGTTATATATCATATCATTTGATTGGTTTAATATCTAACCACATTATGATCAACCAACCATTTACAAACAATTAAAAAATTATCGATCATAAATATTATACTTTAGAAATCGAACAAACACCTGAACAAACGCATTTTTGTACAATTCAGTATTGTGTTACTAAGAATTTTATGTCTATTTTCTCTATTAAAAGAGAAGTACAATTTTATCTACCATTAAAAAGTTTTACTAGGTCCATTTATTAATTATATAATATAACATTACATTATAATCAATATGAATATTAATAATAATCAATTTTATTTTTATCTATAAACTTGAATTTTATTTTTAGTTATAACAAAATCTGTTGAGAAAATATCTAACAAAATCCTATTAAACCTTTCAAATATTTTTATTAAATAATGCATTAATTAATTTCGTAATAAAGTAATTTAATACCAGTATAAATTTATATTAATTAAATTTTATTATAAACCAAAAAATAAAAATATTTTTATTTTTATAAATTTATAATTATATTCTATATTATATTAAAATAGAAGTATTATATAAATTAAATAAATTATTTTAAATTACTAAACTAACCTATGTATTTTTTAAAATAATTTTATTTAAATAAATTATTTTCTACCATTAAAGCGGGTTCAAATTTGTTAACAATGTCATATTTTTATACAAATAAATTTATTAACATATGTTAACATTTTATTTCTACATCTATATATTTTTAAAAACCATATATTGAAGAATTTGTTTTATTTGATTATTTCAAATTATGAAAACTCGAAAGTATAATAAAAACAAATACAAAAAGGTAAAATGTATAAAATCTCCATATTCATAAATTAATAAGACTAAAGAGTTATACAATATATAATATTAACTATTAAGATATAAATCATATATTTAAAGTTTTATGATAATATTAAAGTTAAACATTTATAAAAAGAAAAATATACCCGCACATTCAGTTTTTACTAAAACAAACACCTGTCGAGCTTTATTACTACTTATTCTGTGTCTAGATTCATAAAATTTTGACATGAGCGATTACAAACTCGTCACGGACTCGAGCGTAACAGAATTATTTAGTGCACATACTGTTTTTTTTTTCACTTATTAGTTTTTACATTTACTTCTTAGTTCTTCAAAAAAATTGTAAAGCTACATGGATTGCTTAGATAATTGAGAAAAATCTCTTTGGTGCATCCTTTTTTTTTTTGAAACACAACTTCCATTAAAACTTCAAACATTCGAACTACAAATAAAGAGGGAATTTAACCAAACTCCAACAAAGACTAACACAAAAACATACAACATAAAAGTAGAGAAACCTCTAAGATAGAATGACAGCGAACTCGAAGCAATGCTCGAGTGCGTCGAAACAAGTATCACGACAGCGCCGGAGACTTGAGATTTAGTCACTTTGAATCGTGACGTTAAGATCCAATCCGCACCTCGGAATATCATCGAGACAATATCCGTTGCATCTTCAGGCCCCAAACGGACCGCTACACAAGATGACAAAATGGTTATGGATAAAGATACACAACTCCATTTAGTGTTTGGAGGGGAAACATTTCTCAAAGATGAGAGGAGTGGTAATATGGTTCGCTTCTCCAAGAAAAAGGATGCTAGAGATGATGAAAATGAAAAAGAGCCTGATGAATCCACCAGTAAATGAACATCAATTAAATTCTTCGTACAAGAGAAATGAAGCATTGAGTGCAAATCAGTTTCGGTAAAAATAAAGGTGAATCCACCGAATACTTTTAGCGGGTTACTCAAGAAGACTAACCCACCCCACTTTGAAATGGGCTGTGAAACAAGTAGCAGGAGATGGGGGCATGTGAGCCATGTTGGGTTTGCCAAGTCCAAATAGGATTTGATGAAGCCCATCTCGTGTTTGGACTGGGTCGGTCTCCGTCGGACAGAGAAGGACTCAGAGTCTGAGGAGACGAGACAGCCGAGAGTGGACGAGGCGGCGGATGAGTCCGGTAGAGGTTCACCCTTCAAATACGGTGTGATATGGATAACGAGCAGCGGAAGGGTACATATAACACGGGGAGAATCCTCACCGAGATATATCCGACCACCAGAATCGTAGGTGAGCTTGACGGCGGCAGATATGGAGTAGGAGCGGTGTGAATACAAGCTTTCAAATCGACAAAGAACCAGATCTATAACCCGTGTTAGGTGTGGAATCCCACGAACATCGGTGTTAAAAAAGCATAAATCTAAAGCATCGGGGATGGAGGGAACGGGAAGTGGCTGCGGTGGGATGAGATGGGATTTCCGGTGCAGATCTATGGTTAGCGAGCTGTTTCTATCAGATCTCAAGCAAGGTGGAGGAGAGACGCAGCGGTAGGGAACAAAGTGAACAGCGGTGCCGTTTGAAGAAGCCCTCCAGGAATCCCCAGAGAAGCGGACAACGGGAGTTACAGCGGCCAAAGAAGCAATAAACACAGTAGAAACGGAAAGATAGACAACCGGCGGAGGGTCGGGAGGGACTGGAGGGGGAGGAGGTTCCACCGGAAAAGCTACATCGAGGTCCGGATCTGGTGGCTCTGAGGGCGGTGGGGAAGCAGAAACTGAGACAGCAAATAGAGACTCCATGGAAACAAAGAGATCGAAGAGGACTTCACGCGGTGTGGGTGGTGACGGCGGAGGACGAGCCCACAACTTTCAGGAGGAGAAGGAGCTGCACGAGGGAGAGATCTTCATGGCGGAGGAAGCTTCAGATGCGGCCGTCATGGCGGAGGAAGCTTCAGATGCGGCTGTCTTGGACTCCGTGTCTGAGAGAAAACCCTAGAGATATAAGAGTTTTAGTGGAAGTACGTAATTTCTTTTTTATTGGTGCATCCAGTATGTGATTTTCTTTAGTTTATCTATCAAGTATAGTTTACCTCTACAT
The DNA here is from genome assembly GCF_000801105.2 of Raphanus sativus. Taxonomy (NCBI): domain Eukaryota; kingdom Viridiplantae; phylum Streptophyta; class Magnoliopsida; order Brassicales; family Brassicaceae; genus Raphanus; species Raphanus sativus. The sequence continues at coordinate 24,813,550 of NC_079512.1, read as the reverse complement.
TTGGTCCTAGCTGTCAGTCTGTGACTAATAAAGACAATAAATATAATTTGTTTAATAAATTCTATAAATTAATATTCGATAAATTAAAAAACATCATAAACTAATAAATTTCACCAGTTTCAAAATGAACTAGTATAAAATTGACACAATTCAGTAAGATGATAAAATAATAATTTATATAAATATAAACAATAGATTATGTGTTTTGTTCTTTATTCATAGTAAAAGTATATCTATAATTTTTCTTAATATTTTTAAATATATTGATATTATTTTTCATTTTACACTTCAGATGTATTTACATTTACGGTACATATTTTCTACAAACCAAATAATCAAATAATAATAACATAAATTTATATCTGTAAAATTTAATCAATATATATACCATAAAATCAAGTTCTTTTACATAAAACATACTTAATATAGATATAAATCTAAAAATAACCAATCTATAAATTAATAAATCTATAAATCTAAAAATATTGTTTCTTGTTTACCAAAAGTATTTTTGGGCCTTAAATATTGTTAAGTGGTTCATATAGACTCCATACAGACAAAATTGATTTAACTATTTATAAAATCCAGTTTCCCCAATGGTTATTTAATCATTTGACTGAAATCAACACCCCAAATATCTCATATTAAGATAGCAAATTCATATGCAAAACTTTAGCCCAAATATAAGATAATTCGAAAGAAAAAAAAAACCGTCGCACTCAAATACAGGTTGACTACTTTTAAATTCCGGACCAAACGAATTAGTTCGGTTATTGCTTCCCAACAAATATAATCATTTCTGTCAGATGTTATCCTCCGATATGATTTCTTGAAAGCTATTTCTCAACCATCTTCTTACTATTTCTAGGAAAAATAAAGGCTAATTACCTTCAATATCTAATTACATTTGTTACACTGCACGTTTGTCAATACATGCCATATGATCCTATATATATGATTTGTTTTTGTAGATCATGATAGTTATCAGTATCACTTGGAAAACCTATCGTATTCAGTTTATAAAATGTTCACATGTAATTTTACATAAACCCCTTGAGGTATTCATTTTTATTGGAGTCTTGGCTTATATATATACGAGTACAGAAAATGATAGAAATTGTTGCTTTTATTTCATTAACTAAGAAAAACATTGATGATGTGTTTTCATGGTGTAATAGTCGACACTATTTCTATAAATTTACTTTCTTCATTTCTTAAAAAGATAATGATATTGTACGTAAAAAGACATCATCACTGAATAATCATTTTTCAGAACCAATGGAAAACAAGGCATCGATAAGAAAACATGAAAAGAATCCAACCTACGCTTAGGTTCCAACCCACAAAGAGAAACATATACTTTCCCTCTAAGCTTTCGAGCTTTACCAAACTGACAAAGCACAAGAACCCAACATCTGCATCTTTATAAGCCAACGATGTCATGAATCATAATTTCAAATCACAAAAGAAAGAGAGAAAGTAGAGAAATCAACACAGCATCAGCAACTTTACTAAACTTTGAAGATAACTAAAAATGGAATTTCCAATACGGATTTTGGTGCTCTTTGCATTGCTGGCCTTTCCAGCATGTGTCCACGGTGCAATCCGCAAGTACACGTTTAATGTAAGTCCGCATCAGCGTTATCATAACACATGATTTCATATATAATGGTCTCGTCAAAAATAGAATTTCATACATTTTGGGATTAAATAGAAGTACTTAAACGTAACTATTTAAACTTTCAGGTGGTAACGAAGCAAATGACGCGGCTTTGCTCAACGAAACAGATAGTTACCGTTAACGGTAAGTTTCCAGGACCCACAATCTATGCTAATGAAGACGACACAGTTCTCGTTAACGTCGTCAACAACGTCAAGTATAATGTCTCTATCCATTGGTGAGAACCAAACCTGATCATTTGAAACTATCAAATTAATTACCTGCCACTTCCAAACTCTCCAAGTTGGACCTAAATATTATATCTTTTTCGCAGGCATGGAATAAGACAATTACGAACCGGTTGGGCCGATGGACCAGCCTACATAACCCAATGCCCCATTAAACCAGGTCACAGCTACGTGTATAACTTCACGGTCACAGGGCAACGTGGAACACTCTGGTGGCACGCACATGTTCTCTGGCTCCGAGCTACGGTTCATGGTGCCATCGTGATTCTGCCAAAACCGGGTCTACCTTACCCGTTCCCTAAACCACACAGAGAAGAAGTCATCGTACTAGGTATTAAATCGAGATAGATACTTATGGAATGCTTTAAATTTGTTATTTGATTAGTAGTTTGGAACTCCCTGTTTATCTTTCTGTAGGTGAGTGGTGGAAATCCGACACCGAAAATGTTATTAATGAAGCATTAAAATCCGGTTTAGCACCTAATGTCTCAGATGCTCATGTCATTAACGGCCATTCAGGTCTCGTCCCAAACTGCCCTTCGCAAGGTAGTTAATCCGGTCTCCAACAATTTGAATTTATGAATTTTTACATCAACTGAAACATCCTTAATTAATTTATTCATAATTTCAAACAAACAAAAATTATGTATAACAGACTATAAATTAATATATAATTATTTTATTATATTGTTAACTTTTTTTTTGTTTTAGGTAATTTTAAATTGGTGGTAGAGAGCGGAAAAACATACATGCTACGACTAATAAACGCAGCACTGAACGAAGAGCTGTTCTTCAAGATCGCTGGTCACCGCTTCACCATTGTGGAAGTTGACGCCGTCTACGTCAAAACCTTCACCACTGATACAATCCTAATCGCACCCGGCCAAACCACCACCGCCTTAGTCTCGGCTGCCCGTCCCTCAGGCAAATACCTAATTGCCGCCGCTCCATTCCAAGACTCGACCGTCGTGGCTGTGGACAATCGTACAGCCACTGCTACAGTACATTACTCCGGCACACTCTCGGCCACACCTACCAAAACCACTTCACCACCTCCTCAGAATGCCACTTTCGTTGCCAACTCGTTTGTTAATTCTCTACGCAGTCTTAATTCAGTCATATATCCAGCTAAAGTTCCAACCAGTGTAGATCATGATCTCTTATTCACCGTCGGATTAGGAATCAACCGTTGTCACAGTTGTAAAGCCGGGAATTTGACACGAGTAGTCGCTACGATAAACAACATTACATTCAAAATGCCTAAAACAGCTCTGCTTCAAGCGCATTACTTCAACCTAACTGGAATCTACACAACCGATTTTCCAGCTAAACCGCACCATGTTTTTGATTATACCGGGAAACCACCTTCGAATCTTGCAACCATGAAAGCCACAAAGCTTTACAAGCTTCCGTACAATTCAACTGTGCAAGTTATTTTACAGGATACTGGAAATGTGGCACCGGAGAACCATCCAATTCATCTTCATGGATTTAATTTCTTTGTAGTTGGTATTGGATCTGGTAATTATAACTCCAAAAAAGATTCCAAGAAATTTAATCTTGTTGATCCTGTGGAGAGGAATACGGTTGGAGTACCTTCTGGTGGTTGGGCGGCCATCAGATTTCGAGCGGATAATCCTGGTATATATATCATCTAACCAAATATATAAGTTATAACTAATCCAATTTAGAACCAAAGTTAAGAGAAAGTTATATATTTGATTTAGTTTTTGTTAATTTAATAGAAAACAGAACTACAAGCTAATTAGAGCCTTAATATCACATAAATGTACAACAACATATAGAGGTTATAATTAATAACTGTGGGGGGGTTTTGTACTAATATTTATGTGGTTGCAGGTGTTTGGTTTATGCATTGCCATTTAGAGGTGCACACAACATGGGGACTTAAGATGGCTTTTCTGGTGGAGAATGGTAAAGGCCCCAACCAATCAATTCTTCCTCCTCCAAGCGATCTTCCCAAATGTTGACAACTCCAAAATTAATCAATCAAGTCTTTTTTTTTTATCAAACATCAATTAAGTCTTTTCTTGATATATTTCAATTAGATATTTGTGTGCAAACAGTCACACTGCAGTAATTGTATGCTTGTGTTACGCTTTAATGAAATGATGAAAAAGCACACCCGTTTTCAACTCACCAATATTTTATAACCAACAAAATGGTGAAACTTTATCTATATAGATTATCCCAAATATTGAGCATGTAGTTTCGAACGTGTATAACTCAATCAGAATTTAATAAGAATGTCTTCTCTTATTAATCTTTCAATGTTTAGAAAATCACTCAAAACTAAAGCTCACACAACTCTTATAAAATACCAAACTTTGACATCTCTATTTATAAAACACAAAAGTTCTAATCACTCTAAACATATGATATTTAGATAATTTCTAAGACCATCTTCAATGTATTTTGCTATTTTCACCTCTAAAATAAGGAAACTCTACAATAGAGGTGAGATATGCTCCAATGTATTCATGTAAAATAGTAATATCTAAAATATAGAGTAAAAAATAGAAAAATGCTATTTTTTCCTAAATAGAGAAATGCTATTTTTTCCTCTATAGAGGAATGCTATTTTTTCCTCTATAAATAGAGGAAAAAATAAAGATCTCTATAATAGAGGAAAAAATAGAGGTGGGTTGGAGTAATTTCACCTCTAAATGCTATTATAGAAGTGAAAATAGTAATGAGTTGGAGATGCTCTAAGTATCTAAAACTTTTCTCTTTCCTTAATCCATATCTCAGTATAAAATAGATAATTTTTTTCTTAAATTATTTCAAGTTTATCGAACATAGCAAACTGTCAGTAACACATACTGAAGATCCACGCACACGAACTTTTGTGAAGTTTGTCTGAAGTTTATTTTTTTAACTTCAACTAATTGCATTAAATAATGATCGAGTTTACATCTATATATTATTAAAATAGAAGTACACTTTGAAAATACCCCTAAGTTTTTGAAGTTAATTACATTAGAATACCACTGAAGCAATAAATTAATTTTCCTTAGTTATAATTGTTTTCTGATTTGTAAATACATTTTTCTTAATTATAATTGTCTTTATTGAACCTATATTTAAGTATACTGGTTTTTCCTATATTTAAGTATACTTGTCTTTATTGAACATATATTTAAGTATACTTATCTTTTCCTAATTTAAATAATAGATTTAAGCATTTAATGTATTTTCTTAATTTAAATAATAGATTTTTCTTAATCAAATATTTACGAAAATAGATTTCCCAATATACTTCGTTTTAACATGTTAAATATTTTTAATATTTATTGGTATAAATAATAAAATAAATATCACACATCATAATCAATTTATATAATATATAAATAAAATATAAAATAATTTATTCATATATTATTAGTATAATGGTTTCATAATATAAATATAATAAGTTATAATGTTGGATTTGTGTATATGATACATTGTGATATAATAGACGATCAAAATCACAAAATATAATTATTCAACGTAATAAATAAAGTTGTTATGTTTTAAAATGTTTTATTAATAATTATGTAATACATTTTAATTTATATATATATATATATATATATATATATATATTATATCATTAGTACAAATAAAAATTTAAAATGAAAGCAAATATTTATACGGTCACGGGTCAAACTCTAGAAATAAACAACAACATTGCTAAATTATTTTTCTTTACAAATTATTTTGATAGAAATATTGTTCCAAATATGGTTTATATATTTTATGTATTTATAAATTTATTTTATTGGGATGCTAAGATTTTGAAATTGGAAAAAAATATGACCCACCTCTATATTATTTTTATTAAGAAAATTAAATTATGTATCAAAATATTTTATTAAGCTTTTAATTTTAAGTTTTATTATTACTGCAAAAATTAATTTTCAATCGGAATTTATGTGCAAATATTACAAATTCATCATTTAATATAAACACAAAATTTAAAAACAGAAAATAAATACCCGCCCGGTCGGACGGGTGAATGTCTAGTAATCGTTATGTAACATATATAGATGTTATGAATCTTGGAACATAAAAATAGGATCCACACACACGAAGTTTTATCATTCATAAACCAGAACACAATATTACACCATAGATTATCTTTAACATCTACCTGCAGGATTGACGATCTAATTTTAATATTTTATAAAACAATTGGATGATAAGAAAAGGCTGGATTTAGTAGAAAACAATAATGTTTTCCCGGGGCCCTTTTTACAGTGTGCTAAATATTTCGGACTTTCACCGAAAGTTAAAACGGTGTCTAGTTATGATTCGATAAAATTAATAATAAAAATATTTTTTGCTGAATTTTATTAAGTAGGTGCAATGTCAATTTCCAATAGTAGAAACGTGAAAGAGAAAACAAAATACTCCGGCTGAACGAAATAAAATAATTAAAGCCAAGCAAGAGTAATAAATTTGACAGAAAATGTTTTTTTACTAATTATAGTAAGCGAATCTTGCTAAATGTAGATCCAAGAAGAAGTCACTCTGTCCAACAGAAAATTGTGTCGCTAAAAATCAGCAGATGACACTTGCATTTTACGCTTCAAATTTTGTGTATTGTTCAATGAATGTGACAACTTCAATTTTGCGGTATTCCTTTGTTGGTCCCTACCATGATTTTTAAATATTATAAAATAAGTTAATATGAAATTCAGCTGTTAAATTAATGGGATATAAAACAAAATTTGAATGTGAGATATATGTGATACATCATACATGTGAAAGTGATATAGACACAAGTATCCGTTGATGTTTTCCGATTCACCTTATCAGTCTATTAGGTGTGTTCGTGTTATTCACATCCATTTTTAACTATGCTTTTCGATAAGGAAAAGAAAAGATATGATGGGTTTGGAAAACAAAATGACTGTGGCCTGTTGGTAGTTATAAATAATTGGTAGCGACGCTTTATATACTTTTACCGATTAAAATTATAGTTTTTTTGAAGATGTTAAAATTATATAGTTGGCTAGAGGTGGAGTTTGATACCGTCCATATGAGGTGGTGAGACATTAATATATATTAACTTTACGATATGAAAACAACCAACACATATATGTTTCACGATATCCCTTATATTATGAACAATTACACAACAATAAATATGTTCCGCGTTTCGTTTCTTACACAACAATATCCTTGGCTACTTGCCACCCACAGCTATGTTCCGCGTTTCGTTTTTCTTTTAAATTTATTTTGAGTTATGTTCACCACCTGACTCATTTGTACGACGGTTCTATAGATTATGTTGTCTTAAAAATCAAAGAATACCCTCGTTTGATATGCATCTTTTCATTCGGTACGTAGAAGAGTTCGAACATTGACAATGGCAAAAACAAGAACCCCATATGAGATTATATGGTCCAGTTAATTAACTAACGTTTTCTTGTGAAAAAAAAATAGTTGTTTTTCATTTAAATATATAGACTCCATGGTAACATACTTCAGCTAACATTAAAAATGCTGTGTTTTCTACGAACACTGCACAACTTAATAAATTCCTTAGATTAAATATGTTATAGATATAATATTCCGACTTGTTGTATACTTGTATTTGTTTAACTTTTGTGTGTGTTAGGCTGTTAGGTTATGTAATGAGTATGTGCATTAAAATTATATATTGAATAGGTTATTTCGTGTTGACAACAACAAAAATGCGCTCTTATTTAAGTATATGTTAGATTAAACAACGAATTAAGAACCGGCCAAACCATTGAACAGTCGTTTTCTGGTCTTTTTCATTTGATTGGTTACACTTCCTTTGTCATAAAACACAAACTATGAAATCATATATCGACACGTTCGTTTGGTTTAGTCTAATCCCACATCTATTTTGTATAATAACACTAAAAATATAAATGCTATTGTCAAATAAGATAACCCATAGTAAGCGAATTTATCTGGCCTTTAGTACAAAGTAAAAAAGAAGAAGAAGAACAGCATATATAATTTCACGAAGGAGTTGTCATATACTTATTGGCAGAGATAGATTACAACTGAGATAATAAACTATTAATGATTGACATACGGGAAAAAATATCTCTGGTTAAATCGAAATATCTAAACTTTTTTTTAACAATGCAGTGTACTCCCTATTGATCATCACGTGAACTATAGAAAAAGAAAATAATTAAAAAGCAAAGTTCACTTTTGTTTTCTCGTTTGTAAAGACATCCACTTTATGCTCTGTTTCATTTTCTCTTTTGTAATAATTTCGTAAAGAAAATCCTTTTTAAAAAAAGTAGCTTCTTTTTTTCTCCTTCACTGGAGACTCCAGAACAGTCAATCAAAAAGCCATTGATTCTCTTCTTCTCTCTCACTATTGTTTTGTGTTCTTCAAGATTTTCTTTCAAAAAAGAAGAGCACACCTAGCTATGTCGTCGACAAACGGAGGTGGTTTCAAGTGTTTTTCACCGGAGAATACAAACTGGATTTTTCAAGAAGTCAAAGATGTCACGTGGACGGTGGAGGAAAATAAACGTTTCGAGAAAGCCCTCGCCTTTATCGACGACAAAGAAGACGTAGAGAGCTGGTCGAAGATCGCCGCTTTGATCCCGGGGAAAACCGTATATGACGTCATTAAACGATACAAGAAACTGCTGGATGACGTCAGTGACATCGAGGCCGGACTTGTCCCCGATCCTCGCTACGGCTACGACGCCTCCTCAGAGACCACATGTGATTACTTCTTTGGGCTAGAGAACTCCTCTTGCGGTTACGGTTACGATTATGTCGTGGGAGGAAAGAGAAGTACGCCGGCGATGACTGATGGTTTCAGGGCTCCGATACCAGAGAAAGAACGGAAGAAAGGAGTTCCATGGACCGAGGAAGAACACCGGTTAGTTACAAAACATTATGAACTAATTATCTATCGCTTAACTTATTCCGACAATTCTAAAAGGGGAATATAGCACATATTATGTTTTTTTCTTAAATTACTACTAACATTTATTCAGAAAATACCATGAACCTTTTAGATTTTAGTAAATAGTTTTTGATCTAACCCTTGTATCCTCTATATATATATAGTTTTCCTTTAAAATAACTACCTTAGATTTTTAGCTATAATTCCTTGCTTTAAATGAAGTTTACTAGTATTTATTTAACAAAGCCACCGACGATTGGTACTAGGTGTAACAATTCATCACTAGTTTAGTTGAATATCTAAATATTTACTTCGAATTTTTTATCGGTTAATTAAATATATTATGGATTTTTCTTTACAGACGATTTCTAATGGGTCTGAAGAAATATGGAAAAGGAGATTGGCGAAACATTGCAAGAAACTTTGTGACAACTCGAACGCCGACGCAAGTTGCTTCGCACGCTCAAAAATATTTCATTCGACAGCTCACGGATTGTAAAGACAAACGGCGGTCAAGCATTCACGACATCACAACCGTTAACGTCCCCGAGGGAAACGCACCAACAACCACCACACCCGCCGCTGCAACAGTCTCTCTTACTCCAGCCAATCCTTTTGACGTTTTCCTTCCAAAGCCTCATCACAGTTTCGCGTTTTCGCCTGCGTCTAGTTATCATAACACGTTTCCGCAGTGGAGTTAAAAATCATATATAAATCTAGAGTTTGCCTCATATATTGTTATATATGTTTTCTACGCCTATCCAATTATTCATGCAGGATTTTGTAAATATTTGTAAAGAACTTTTAAAGTTTGTGTGATCATGCAAATATAGGTTTTGATTGATTGTAATTTCCAGTTAAGCAAGTTTATATTATAAAATGTATGTGGCTTATCCGTACACTAATTTTATTTATATGTATTATAATGTTATTACCGTTGACTTAAATGTCAACTATTGATGTAAGTTGCTTTCTTCCCGACAACTTAGGATTAGCAAGAATCAGCATCTAATTCATTTTCACTGTATGAAGTTTAATAATATGGCGAAGTATCTGATTATATACTTCTTTTCCTACAATATACTTTTTTACTTAATATTCTTCCTATGACACCGCTGATCGCTCAATAGGAGAATTACATTCCATTTCCGTGTTCCATAAACCTCCAATTATTGTCAGATGACTTTGTTTGGATTTCTTACTTTTTGCATATAATTATAAATTCGATATACCTTATAGTCAGTCAGTACCAGTCTAACATTTTACAATAATCAAATTTTATAAATTTACCTTTTAATAAATTTTACCTAAAATTGTGAACATTAATATAGAGTAACTAGAAATCGAATCACATAAACTGTTTATAAAAACACTAAATACATAATTCTTATATTTTTCCTGCAAAATCATTCCTTAAACTATTATAGTCAAATCTCTAATTATAACTAGGGCTGGGCATTTTATCCGTTAAATTTGATTCGATTCGTTATCCGTTGCTATTCGATTCGAAAATTCCGAATATCCGTAAGCTTTCGAAGCAAAGCAAATACTAAAATTCAATATCCGTCAAAATCGAAGCAAATCACAAATATTAAAATTTTGGGAAGCGAATATCCGATCCGATCCGTCAATATATAAATACATGTATATTTTGATTATATTTAAAGTTTTAAATGTATAAAATTATATAATTATTATTCTAATATATTATTTGATAGATTCTATTCATATTATTACTTATATAAAAGTATTACATAAAAGGAAGAGAAAATATTTACGATAATTATAATTTTTTTTTAAGTTTTGTGTTATTATAATTTTAACTAAGTTTAAAAATTTACAAAATATGAAGATTCATTGCTTTTTTTAATTTTTATCTTTTATATCATGCAAAAAATATATTTTACAAAACAAATTTGTATCAAATTTTTAAGATTATTTGTATTAATCAAAACAAATGAGAGATCCGTAAGTATCCGCGAATATCCGCAAATATCTATTTATTTTCCGGATATCCGTTTTTCCGAATATCCGTATTTTTCCGAAGCAAAGCAAATCGAAAAATCAGATATCCGTAACATTCGAAGCAAATCACAAATACCTTCAAAAACCCGAATATCCGATCCGTGCCCAGGCCTAATTATAACATCCTCAATTGATAACAAAACCAGTCCAATTAATCTCTTGTATGATTTTTTTAATATTAGAACCTTCTTTTACCTTGGTAATCCATATTAGAATATTCGACAGTACATGTTAAGCAGTTTATGTATGTTAGAAAATAATATTTCCATTTTAAAAGATGATTTAATATTGTTAGATTTGACTAACAATAGATCGAGTTAATAAATAAGGAATACTTTTAAATATTGTTTGTATTCAAAATTGACTTTATTATTATTTTTACTTTTTTAAATAACCTTATTATTATTATGATTTTAAATAAATAGTATCCTCGTATGCATATCAATAAAATGAGTTAATTATGATTTCAAAAAATGAGTAGAGAGGTGGTTTTATTAAATAGCATCATTGTATGTGATTAGGGAAACATCACAAGAGTTTAGGAAGAATTATTTGTTGGAGGCCAGCAAATAATCTTATGGTGATTTTTTTTTTTGAACTTTGGCTTATGGTAACCGGGCTTCGTAGTCTGGTGGTAATGGAACCTCGGCTGAGGTGCCCGCCACCCAGCTTCGAAACCCGGCCACAGCGATTTAACATCCTTACTGCTGGGGCGCTGGACCCCTTCGGGGATATTTGGGAAAGTGGCTGCCCAGACACCAGAGATATCAAAAAAAAAAAAAAACTTTGGCTTATGGTTGAAACGTATGGTGATTGAAACGTATGAATGGGTATATTGTACAGATAGAGGTCATCTTCTTGAAGTTTTAATGGTCGAGATACATTATATATTGAGTTGTTAACAAAACCAATGTATTGTTTGTTGGGTGTATGCTATAATTATTGCAACTAATTAAATCTATTGTGCTTTAATTTAGGAAATGATTTATTAAATTATAGAAATACAAAAATGTTTAAGTTTAAATTTATTAACTAGATCATGACCCGTGCGCCCGCGCGGGATTACTGTTTGCTTCAAGCAATTTTAATACATGATATGTTATAGTTTTGAGGTGTATAATACTTATTCCGAGTTAGTAATTTTATTTGATCGGAAAAACATATATTCAAAGTTTTCCGTGGGTTACTGTTTGCTTCAAGCAATTTTAATACATGATATATTATAGTTTTGAGGTGTATAATACTTATTCCGAGTTAGTAATTTTATTTGATCGGAAAAACATATATTCAAAGTTTTCCGTGGGTTACTGTTTGCTTCAAGCAATTTTAATACATGATATGTTATAGTTTTGAGGTGTATAATACTTATTCCGAGTTAGTAATTTTATTTGATCGTAAAAACATATATTCAAAGTTTTCCGTGGGTAAAATATAAATATAAACTTGTTAATATTTCTAAACGGACAAATTTAGATAAAAAATAAATGGAGAAATCGAAAACATAATACCTTATCTTTAATATAATTTTGAAATAAAAATAGAGACTTCAAAATATTAAAATTTTTAAAAACTTACATACTTATAAAATGTAATATGATAAAATATAAATTATCTCAAAACTATATTTATATTTGGTATAATGATTTTTTAGTTTGCAATATAATAAGTTGTAAAAATAATAATGGGCTTGTTCAAAATTAAAATGTTATCTTACATATTTACATATCGAATGGGTTTTATAAGGCCCATAGTTTATGGTGAGTCTTCCTTATGTTGTCACAAATGACCGTTGACTTGTCCTTAAAAAAAACGAAAAGGAAAGGTAGAAAAAAATGGATAGATCGTTGATTACGATGGTGGTGATGTAAAGCTTACCTATGGTGTTCAGATCAATTTCATCATCATCTAACACGAAGAAAAGAGATTAGAAGAAGATCGTTGAAGACAAAGGAAGCCGTATTAAGATTCGACAAAACGATTGGAGGTTTGCAATCGATGACTTTTAGATCTGTAGTTTATTGTCTCATCTTTGTTTTATTTTCTGATTATGTTAATATTACAGGTTTTTCTTGGTTAATTAGAAGAAAAACATGCACGGAAACAAATAACCAAATAGATGATGGTCGGTGACGGTGAAAGCGATCCTTTTACTTTTGAAGCTGAAGAACAGAGTTTTTTAAAAAGGAAGCGGTATTAAGGTTGGGCAAAACCATTCGAGGTTTGCCCAACTTTAATAAAGTATAAAAAGTCATCTTCTTGAAGTTTTAATGATCGAGATACATTATATATTGAGTTGTTAACAAAACCAATGTATTGTTTGTTGGGTGTATGCTATAATTATTGCAACTAATTAAATCTATTGTGATTTAATTTAGGAAATGATTTATTAAATTATAGAAATACAAAAATGTTTAAGTTTAAATTTATTAATTACTTTATTGGCATTGTCTTGTAAATAAGTTAGAAGTTTTAGGGTTATTTCTTATTTGTACTTCTGTTTTAATAGTATAGATAAAATAACAAAAAAGAACTATCAAATTACAGTATATTTATAGTAGTATCGTGGGTCAACAACCAGTTGTACTGCCCGCCACCCGGGTTCGAGCCTTGGCCACAACGGATTTAACATCCCTTCCGTTGGGGCGCTGGACCCCCTACGGGGGATAGTTGGGAATGTGGCTGCCCAGATACCAGAGTTACCAAAAAAAAAAAAAAAAACAACCAGTTTTATTTTCTTGAGCTTTATCGTTTATTTTATTTATAAGTCGATAGGGAGAAATAAGCGTACAAAAGGACTAGAAGTAAAACAAATAAAACAAAATACGGAATATGCTTGTTTGAGCCCGAAGTAGACCAGTTATTCAATCCCCATTCAAATCCGGCCCAATAAGAACCTCGAAAGTTGCAAATTACGATAGTGAAATGAGATCCTTTCTTTGATAGTTGATGATCCTGCCTGATGCAACCTCGATCGCCATACAAAAATATAAAAGAAAATATCAAGGTAGACCTTTTTAGTAAAAAAAAGAAAAGAAAAAGTAGACATCTAAAACAGTCTACCTTCGGTCTCTTCGACACGGCGAAGATAGAAAACCGTAAAATGAGGCACTGGTAAAATGTAACTTACTTAACGCTCGCACAGAAAGTTTATCCTAATCATAAATAATAAACATTTCAACAAAACAATTGTCATGCGGATCCAACAAAAGAGAATGTAGCCGCCTTTGTTGTGTGAATTGTTATGGGTGTACTTGCATATCTATAAGTTTTGGTCCCTCTTATCTAAGATTTATTATGACAAAACAAAACCTCGACTCTTATAGTTCATACTTTGTAGGTTGAAATTTAAAACGTATTAAACTACCTGTTTTCAAATAAAGTTTTGGATTTATCAACCGGATAAGAATCTTAAAATCGAAGCGTAAGAACTATCTATCTCGGAGTGTTTTGTCGATCGTTTGTGGATGTAATTAATTCACCTCTTTTACCATGTAAGAATATATACATAATTTCATATACATATTAAATAAAATATAGCTGTTTGAAGAATTTAACACTTTTATATATGTGTAGTATTTTTGTCAGCTTGTATATAATAGTTTGACAAACACAAATTCTTAAGTTTTTGTAAGAAATATTTTAATTTCGTTAAAGTAGTTTTTGTTTTTGCATTTTTCGGCAGCTTGAAAAATAGAAACTGCAAGTTAAATTTCAATAGTAACAAAATGACAATTATATGAAAACTGCACGTTAAATTTATATAGTAACAAAATGAAAATGATATGAAAACTGCTAGATTAGAAGTTGTAGTCTTCATGAAAACTATATAAAGTTCTTATAATATACTTTCATTTATATATTTATAATGCAAATTTAGTTCATGATTTTGATTTTTTGATAAAAAATATAAATACATTATTACCAATTTTATGATTTTTGACGGAAGTACAATGGTAACAAGAAATAGATCAAAGAAAATAAAAACTAAATAACAACTCAAGACTAGTCTAAACAGAGAAATACACAACTAAGTGAACCGATAGTGAGAGGCCTTAACCAATCTATACTTACTGATTACTACAAAAGGCTGAGCCACAGTTAAGTCGAAAGACAAAATCAAATAATTTTAGCATTTTCGATGATCTGTTCTTAAGAAATTGGCTGGACCAGAACCAGCTTGAGAAAGACCGCCAATACGACAGTCAAACTGGAGGTCTAGCACACCCACATCAACAAGATTAAACATTATTCGGACGGAAAGCCACCAAACAGCAACATGCTAAAACCTATTTTGATATTTTTTTGTTGCTAAAAGCCTATTTTGATTTTGATTCATGTAAATGGTGAAACACGATTCAAATCAATATGCACAACTATTTGACTTAAAATTATACAGAAATAAAATACATCAATTTAGTTGCATGAAGCTACAATTTTCGTATATGCAGTATTGCAATAATATGTTGCAAAAAAATTCATGATAAGATAGATCTGTTACAAAATACCTCATAAAAACATGTGTGGGTAGTGATGTAAATCCAACTTCCAACAGGTCTTGTCGGGAAAAGATATGAGGGAGAGCAGAAAAGAAACAACTAATAAAGGGTAGTTTCAAGCTGGTTCAAACAAGACATGTTCTTTGTACCAAATCGTGTTTAAAAAAAAAACAAGCTGGTTCTTAGGGTAGTTTCATCATTATGATAGCTATCTATCATATGTGACGTGGCTTCTGCAATTGATGATTCGATTTTAATTATAACCTCTCAAAAATAAAAGTTATTTTTGGGTTCCTCCTCTAGTGAACATATGAATTCACCAATCAATATTATTTTATTATTTCATATTTTGTATATTTAGAAAAATTCATCAATTTATATTATATATATTTTTTTTTTTAAAATAGTAATAGTTATAAAATAGTAGTTCCTCTGCCTCAAAAGTAATTTTTATATTTTATTCTTATTCCATAAATATATATTTTTATATTTTTAAGATACTTTTGTATACTTTTGAGAAACGTAAATTGTGAATATTTGAATTAATTAAATTTTATTGGTGGATGATTATTAGAAAGTGTATAAAATAAATAGTAAGTTAAATTATAAATATTTATTATATTCTTAACAAACATAAAAACTCTAGAAAATCTTATTTTTGGGAACAGAAGAAATAATATTTTTAACGTAATCAGTAAAATATTAAACTTTAAACCATAAATCCTAAATTCTAAACCCTTAGACAAATCCTAAACCTTGGATAAGTTTTAAATCTTAAATAAGAAAAACTAAACACTAAATCTTAAAACCACTAAACCCTTAATTCTACCTCCTAAATCTTGGACAAATCCCAAATCCTAGAGTTTAGGGATTAAGATTAATGGTTTAGTGTTTTTAAGATTTAGTGTTTAATGTTTTTGATTTAGAATTTAGGTTTATCAAAGGGTCTACCGTTTATCCAAAGATTTAGAGTTTAAGATTTAAGGTTTATTGTTTTGCTGACAGCGTTAAAAATATTTTTAAAAAAGTCTTTATTTTTTTGCAATTACTAATATTTTTATTTGTTTTTACATTTTAGTTAAAAACATAATCTAAGTCAACAATATTTTGTTTTCTTTTCTAAAAGATATTGGAATATGGAATAAAAAAATACTATCAATAATAACTCCGAAATAATACACCCTTAAACCATTTACTGTATTTAAGTATTGTGTACCTGATTATGCTTTAAATAATTGGCATGCTGTGCGGATGCGGCTGACGTAGACTAGACTCAGAATCATGAACCCCCGCAGAAAATTAAGTAATTTAATACTATTTATTATAAAATAAAGTCATAGAAATGCACCGACTATAAATATTTCTTAGAAAAGTATGTACACAAATTGTTAGAACCCTCCGAAAACACAACAGGAAAATGAGTTTTTGTTTTCATTTTCTAATCTGGAACTACAAATTCAATCGATATTCATATGCTATTTTGACTTTTGCAAGTATAATTTTCATTCCAGCTTCGTCTGGTGTGCTGAAATCATGATCACTCTCGCTTACCATATTATATGTGTACTTATGATGTTATATATCATGTTATTTCTTTCAAAACCGAGTCGGTTAGTTTACAGTTGCAAACTTGATTAGATAACTTGTTAGTATTTTTATCAGAATACTAATTATTACCATGATTATTTGCTTAAAATATTATTTAAGTGGAAATTAACATATGTGACCTTGTTTAAGTATATAACGATAGTATATCAAAATTAAAATGTAATCTTGAAACAACTATGCTCTACAAAATAGAGAACCATGTAACCTATTCTGTTTTGGGGGGTAAGATATTATTTTTTCGAGTAAAATATATTATATGCTTGAAAATAATATCAATAAAATACATGAGTAAATAATTGAGTGACTCGGTTTAAAACCCCCAAAAATAATGAAATTAAGAAAATGCATTTAATGTGAAAAGTTTGTGTCTATGAAAAAAGGTATCATGGAGTGAGATTTTTAGAGTATTGGTTTAATTGGAACAAAAGTTTAGTGTATGAGGTCTAATTTCTCAATAATTTATTCTAAGAATACACTAAATATCGAAAGTTAATGATATAAAACATTTGTCTGACCTCTTTCTAAATAAAGAACAGTCGTGCGGTGGTTTCCGGTCGACGGGGTGGGCTCCCACAGCCACCGTCGGTCCGGCTTTATAGTTTTTTTTTCTGTTTCGTTTTTTCGTTTGATTAGATAGTTATCTAGATTCCGGCGTCGCACCTCCACGATGGACGGTCGGCTTTTGCCTCCGTCGTTGCGCTTCGTCTCTTCAGGCGAACGGTCGGATTTCGATCTCTGTGTCGTGCGGTTCTTTCAACGTCTACGGCGGCTATGGTGAAAGTTTCTCGGTGGTGGCTTGGTGGTGACTTGGCTTCGCTTCTCGGTGGAAACCTGTCGGATTTTTGGTCTCTTTCCAGGGAAGGAAGCGATGGGAGTGAAGATGTTGACTTCGGTGGTTCGGGATGAGATCTTGGGACAGATCTGATAAAGCTGTCCGTTACAACGAGTCCAGGTGAAGAGGAAGAATTGAGTGGGTCGGAAACTTGTTCCGGCGGTGTTTTGGTTTCCTGGTAAAGCGATGAGGGCTAACTTAGGCGGTGAAGATGCGGTGGAGTGGGGACGTGTGCGCCTCGTTTGTGAGGTTTACACACGTGTCCCGAGGTGAAGTCAGTGTCTGACGCGTGTCCCATTACGCAGTTTGGTGTGACGCGTTTTCAACCGAAAGGTTTGTTCTGTTTGGGCCATTGTTGGATTCGGGTGCTTCGACTATTGTGTGTGCCTTTAATGGTTTATGTATGTTGTCCATGTTTGGATTTTTTGTATGTTTGTTGGGTTTTCTAGCTTTTTATAATAATTTCAATAGATGGAAAAAAAATCGAAAGTTAATGATATATGTACTTGTTGACAAGAAAATATAAATGTACTTTAAATTGATAAAGGAAAGGGAAACTAATTTGTCCCTACCATAATAATATGGAGAAAATGGTCAAAGCACTGAGTTTTGGTAGATTTATAGATGCATTGAACATGATTCTTATTAATCCAGTTGACTCTTTTTCTACCATTCACTTTTCATATAGTTCCGCTGTTTTAATTAATGGTTGTATAAAATATTATTTACTTTTATCCAAGTTATTTTATCTTGCATATAACAACAGTAAAACTTAATTTAATCAATAAAAATCATAAGAAAAAAGTACAAATAATTATAAATACTGAATACTGTTTGGAATAGAAAATTTAAAGCATCAATTAAACAAAAAAAAATATTTGTTGACAAAACAAAATAAAACAAAAATATTTAAAATTAAAACGAGGGAATAGCAAATATCCAATACTGACATGAATAGTGCGTTCTGAACAATCTTGTTTGAACGATAAAAAGTTTATTTGGGTGTTTAAAACGAGTCAAATACTCCTATGAATTTATCAAAATTTCCAAAACGGACAGCCCAACGAAAATAAATAAATAAATACAACTACAACTTAAGATGTCCATTCACAAGACTAGTATTGATTCAGGAAACATTCATCAAGTTCTCGCTTTCAACCGAAGCCAGGTAGAAGACTATGGATCCATGTGCAGGACTAATTTTTAAGTTTTTAATTATTTTATAAGATAAGATAAAATGAAAATCTTTTATAAACTTTCGCTCAAAAATGGTAACAGCGATTCGAGCGATACGGAACAAACTATACAATTATAGTGCAGTTTTAACAGTTATAAAAACGTATAATATATAATATATGTAGAGATTTTTATTACTGTTAACTGTGATACGGTGCACAGCGTATTAAAACAATCAAAGCCTTTATGCACCTGTTGAATACTATACTTAAATTTTTATTTTGTAACAACTAAAATATATTTACGCGGAACTCCTAATTTAATTTACAAAGTCTAAATGATTCTAGTGATTCTACTCCCATTTTATCTTATCTTACAAAAACAAAACAAAAACAACTAAAATATATACCCAGATTAGTCGCTGCTTCTAATAAATAAAATCCGAGTTTTTGCAATTTTATACTGTATATTGTATAGGTATTCAAGTTAATCTGACAGCTAAAGAGGGGTTTAACAAAAGTTCAGTTCATTTGAAACTTGGATGTATGATTCCCATATCTAAGCTGTTCTAGTTCCAACTTCTTGATTTACATTTTTCAGTTTGATTTAACATTATACTACTCCATCTGTTTTATAATATACATAGTTTAAAAATATTTGTTTCAATGTAAATTGAAATTTTAATGAAATTTTTGTATTTATTGAATAACTAAATTCTTTATTGTATGACTAACTAAATTATGTAATTCTTTATAATTAGTTAAAGTTATATATTAAATGATACTTTTAACAAGTAACTGCTATTTTAATAATAGTATTTTTAACTAACACAAACAGATAAAATATAAATTTTCAGGTTTTTTTCTCTGTCAGATTATAGTCGAAACAAAACTTAATTAATATTTATGTCCACAAATTTAACGAATGCAGATTTCTTTTTAATAGATGCGTTCATACTAAATAGATGCGTACATTAATACATTACATAGAATCCATCGTATTTTGTTTTCACTAGACAGTAGACATGTTTGTCATACTATAATCAAATTTATCCTGCTTTTAAATGCCTTTATTAGTACCGTAATGCCACTGATTAAAATAAGAACTATAGCCGACAAAAATAAAGAACTATATTCATAACCTTTCTTTTTGACAAAACCTTTCATCTTTTTAGTTACTGTATAAAATTCGTTGTGGATTACAATAACCTTTTTGACACTAAGAACGGTCGAATAGATACGCAATATAATATCATACTATTATTTTAATCATCAACATGCGGTTTATTTATTTCATTATTTCAAGCTTATATATAATGAAAAAACCGCGATGTTTTTTTTTGCTAAAAAAAAGAAAAAAAACGAAATGTTATACCTATTTATTTGAAACTTATGCAATAACAACCCACCTATAGTTTCGAGTAAGTGATACTATCTTTTTTTATAAATACTATTTATTTCTATCAAAATATAAGGGGGATGTATTCAATTTAACATTTGATGTGATTTGATTTTTAATGGAATTTTAGATGATTTTAATAAGCTGCAGAGATTTATGTGATTTTTGTTAAACTACTCTAGAATATTACCTAAAACAATGGGATTTGAATTTTATTTTTTTAACTAAGAAACTCCATCCAAACACCCTAAAATCACCTCAAAACTTTAAAACTCTACTACTTAAAATATTTTCACTAACAATAGATTTCAGAGTACTTTACGGAATGTCAAGTTCAATAACAGTGGATTTTAAATGAGTTTTTAAAATTCATGTTTGAATAACAGTGGATTTGTCATTTTAATACAAATCACCTGAAATTCTCGGTTGAATACATCCTCTAAGTGTATATGAAGTCACTTTTACAAAAACGTAAGTTAAAAATTATTTTGGTTTATCAAAAAGTCTTATAAAAGTGATTGTTTGGTCTGAATCGTGATATTGTGATACAATACGCCCAGTTTGTCAATATACTAAGAATATGTCTAATAAATTAAAAGTCATAGTCTTTTATAAAAATAGAGTTCGTAAACGTAGGTTTATCCAACTTTATTGGACCTGGTAATACATTAGCAATAAAAAAAGAAATACAGTTTATAAAAATAAGCAGCACACTATAATTACATTTTTAATATATTATTATTAATATTTTATATTACTCCCTCTGTTTTTAAAAGATGCATGTTCTGGAAAAAATATTTGTTTCAAAAAGATGTATTTTTTTATGTTTTCTATATAAAAATTGCAAATTTCAATAAAATTAATTGAATTTATTGAAAGACTATTGGTTAAAATGCATTGAAATTTGGTAATTTCTAAAAACAATGCATGATTAATGTGTTTTTTTAATATGTATGAAAACTCTAAAACATACATCTTTAAAAAACAGGGAGTAATATTTAAGTATATATTAATTATTCATTCGTGGAATTAATTGTACTGTAACATATGAATTTAAACATTTGTAAATCAGTAATATCTTAGTTTTGTGCTATATAATTCTGAAACTCTATACTTTGCATCAACCCAGCTCAAAATCAGAATATTTTGTAAATTTATTATATTTTCTAATTTCTCAACCATTAATCTATAGATTTTCAATAGTTGTTGACGAGTATTTCCAATGTAAAAACTTTATTTTTTCTTTTAAAGTGGAGTAAAAGTGAATATGAAATAAAAATGTTCCAACCTACTTCATTAATTCTTTACTCTATAATGAAGTTATTGATAAACAAAAAATAGACTACTCCATTTATGGAGTAAACTTCAAAATAGAGTGAGATATGTAGTTAGATTGGAGTATTTGTTACTCTATATTCACTTTTACTCTATTTTGAAGTAAAAAATGGAGTTGGATTGGAGATATCTTAACAAAATACTATCAAATTAGTAAATATACTAAATTTTGATCCGTTTTGATTTGGTCTTTCGTCACACTTTCTTTTCATCATTAATCACCATATGAAGCGGTTTTAACTAATTGTTGCTGTCAGATGCGAATCAGGTATGACACTTAACAATGATTTACCAAAAAAAAAGGATAGTTTCCTGAAAATGCAGAAGAATTATTTATTTCATGGAAAACAATAATTGTTACAATTATAGTAGCTGGAGTGTGGAATGCATGAAATTCTTATCGTAGCTGGGGAATGAATAATTAAGGATCATGTTATACTAGTATTAGTTAATAATGGACCATCTGATAATTGAGTCACTAAATGCTTTTATTCTTTAATAAAATGACCAACTAGAATCAATAAGAAAAACACATCAGCGCATTTTATGTCACATTAATATCAAATAAGTATAATTCATCTATGTTATTTTACTATTATATTTAATGTCTTTCTCTATTGAAAAGACATCATACATATCCAAATCGACTAATATCTCAACTAGAGGCGTATAAGTTAATGGAGAGTATCAGATTATATTTCTCATTACACATTAAGTCAATATTTTTTCAATATAGATGATCAAACTAACTATAACATAAAGTTAGTTTTTTTTTGATAAAATAACATAACGTAAAGTTAGTTTCAAAAAACTATAACATAAAGTATTTAACATAAAAATATATTGCATAAAAGGTGTGACTAGTCAAATATCAATACTATTAATTTTGGGTCATGTCCCATTGATATGAGGTTGTGTCCAACTGTTATTTAAACTAAATATACATTTTAAACTAAACAGCTTCGACATTTACTTGATGATGAATGAAACAGCAATAATATCCCCGTAATAACCGGGTGCAATAACCCCACTAACTGCATCAATATATTAAACAACAATTAAATAAATATGTAGACGGGACTGTTAAAAATATTTGTTACCTTCAGTTTTTTTATTTGTAAAATATTTTTTTTCCTTATTCGTTTTGTTACCTAATAATATAAGTCCATATCTTATTTCAAAATCAAAGTATTTACGTAACAAACAAATATATTCTAAGAACCAAATCTATTATTCTAAGCTTAATTTCCAATTTTGTATATATTACCTAACCACTTTTCATAATACTTAAACACCTATCTATATGGTAACAAATTTCGAATTTAAGTATACAAAATAGATTTTAAAAACATAACTAAAAACTAAAAGAAAACTAAAATAAAAATTATCTATTGGTTTAACCAATGGTTTAATCGATAACTGAGTTCTAAGTTTTAGCGATTTTTTTCCAGTTCTATTGGGTTTTAATATTTTGGTTTTTTCACAAAACATAAACCGAATTTATCTTGGGTCACTGGATTTATCAGTGCAACGGCGGGTCCGGATTGTATTTCAAAACACTGAATATGAGACTTTGATTTTTGGATCGAATTTTGAGTTGTTTTTTTTTGTGTATGGATATTCTTGGTTAATTATGTTTAATTTTGAAATGCATATGATATAGTTATGCAACTTGACATATTTAATATAGTTACCAAAAATTAAATTAAATTAATATTAACCACAAATGTAATTACAAAAAAACATAGATAAAACTTAATTTTCTCAAAAAAATAAAAACAAAAAATATATCCATCCTTTCAAATAATTTGTTCGGTTTTCGGTATGGATCAGATTTGATATTGATTTTTGGATATAATATTTTATGAACCATTCGAGTATATATGCCACGTCTTAATAGAAGTCTAATAGAATATGAAACTTTGATTTTCAAATCGATTTTGAATCAGATTTTTTTTGGTACGAATATTCTTGAGGTAAATACTAAAAATAGATTCTGAAATGCATATGGTACAAGTGTATAGTTATACAACTTAACATATTAAATATAGTTACCAAAATTTAAATTAATTAAATTAATGTTAAACACATATATAATTAAAAACATAAATAAAAAAAATTCAAAAAAATAAAACAAAAAATATACCCGCCCTTTGAAAAGGCGGGTCAGAATCTAGTTAGAGCAATAAAAATTATACAGAGAATATGGAAGGTAAGAGAACAAAAAAAATTTAGAGGAGCTGAGAATAAAACAAAAATTAAATTAATAGAATGTGTGTTATTCTACTTTTCTCTTACTGGAAAGAGGGTGGAAATATTACCATAAATTAAGAAAAGACCAAACAGCACTAGCGAGAAAGAGAATAATTATGTTTTCTTCACTTTTCACCTGATCAGTAAAAAGTAGAGGAAATTAGAGTAATCACAATTTTTACTATACTTCAAATTATTCTAAAACATCTATTCCGGGAGTTAAACACTAAACAAAAAAAATCCTTTTTATTTGCTAGTGACATCGATCAAAACAAGGTTTATGCTCCCCATACAATTAATCTCGGGATCTACAAAGCAAGCAAAAAGGCAGACTTCGTTAGTTTCCTATGAGATTTATGGTGTCAGAACTCAGAAATATTAGATTTTTTTCTGATCGACTTTCTCATTTGATTATTATGAACAATTAACAAAAAGGAATAAAAAACAGAAGAGTAGGTCTTAACGTTCCACCTGTTTCCCACGGAGGCTATCTGTCCTTTCTTCTCCTTCCGACAAAACACGTCCTCGTTGTTTATTTTTCTCTTTTCCAAATAAATAAGAGGTTTAGATGTGATATATAGTACATAATATATGTATTATGAGTAATCCCTCCATTTCATATTACATGTCGTTCTAACCTTATGCACACAGATTAAGAAAACATTTAATTTTACATATTTCCAAAATAAAAACACTATTACCAATACACTTAACCATGTATCAACCAATAGAAAAATAGAAAATAGAATATTGTCAATAAATTTTGCATTGAAAGCCGAAAACGACACTTATTTTGAAACAAAAAATTTCCTCTAAAACGACATACTCCCTCTGTTTTTTAAAGATGTATGTTTTGGTGTTTTCACACCTATTAAGAAAACACATTAATTATACATCATTTTTAGAAATTATCAAATTCCAATGCATTTTAACCAATAGTCTTTCAATAAATTCAATCAATTTTATTGAAATTTGCAATTTTTGTATAGGAAATATAAAAAAATACATCTTTATGAAACAATTTATTTTTCTAAAACATCTATCTTTAAAAAACAGAGGGAGTATAATTTAAAACGGAGGGAGTCATATATAATCTCGATTTCTGTACCAAATATTCCAAATTTATTATAATATTTTTTTATATCAGACATGTTAATGATTTCGAATTTTCGAGTCAGTATATCATTTATATATGCAATTCTATGTCAAAACAGTTTTTATATAAATTAATTTTTTTTTTCTTTTTTTGGTGCGAATTACTCCCTCTGTTTTTTAAAGATAGATGTTTTAAAAAAAATAAATTATTTCACAAAGATGTATTTTTTATGTTTCCTATACAAAAATTGCAAATTTCAATAAAATTGATTGAATTTATTGAAAGACTATTGGTTAAAATGCATTGGAATTTGATAATTTTTAAAAATGATGTATAGTTAATGTGTTTTCTTAATATGTGTGAAAACACCAAAACATACATCTTTAAAAAACAGATGGAGTATATAAATTAAGTTATACGTAAGCCAGCTATATTTTTTCTTTTTAATGGACAAAAGGTAAAATACCATCGAAATTTAAACGGCACAAATAAGGAAACACACAGTACTACTTTATTATTTACCTAATTATCTATGCTTAATTGTTATCTTGCGCTAATTGACTCTATAAAGATTTTTTGTACATTTATATTTCTAATTTTTGTCGTCAGTTTTCAAGCCTGTTATCTTGAAATAGAGTACAAGCAAGCTTGTTATTTTAGATTAATTTATGATCTTGTGAAATCATTTATCTGTTGAGAAGTTACAAAAAAAATTATCTGTTGAGTCAAAGAGAAATACTAGTGTGCTCTAGTACAAATATGGAAGCAAAAACAGTTTTTTTTTTGCTAAACAAAACTGTAATCGGTAGAGAGAAGCTGACATTTTCTATAATCGAAAGCTCAACAACTAAAATCGAGTCATTTCCAAACATAAAAAATATTCCATCTATTTTATAATAAGTAGTATCACTTAAAAATTTAGCACGCATATTGAGAAATCATCTAAAATTATATTTTACTTTTTGTTGACACATTAAATAATTTTTTTCTTCTAACTAATGCATTAGAATATAGGTGGGTTAAAACTGAATTTTTATGTATTCCTTCTGTTTTATAATAAATGTCACTTTAAATTTTTTATTATGTCTTAAAATAAGTACTATTTTACAATCTTAATATAATTTTGTATATTAAATCTAATTTTTACTCTTTTGGATAGCTAATAGCTTTTTATTAAATCATTTCTATTTAATTAATCATACACTAAATACGGATATACTAGTCAATTATATAATTTTTGTTAGTCTTTGTGAAAAATGTCAAAGTGACACTTATGAAACGAAGAGAGTAAAATTTTGCATTGAAATAAAAATAAATCTTAAAACGACATTCTTTGGGAATGAAATTTTTGTTTCATAGAAAAATAATATATATATATATATATCTTTTATTTATCAGAAAATAATTCTAGTAGTTTATAATTTGATCAGTCTAAATAATTATAAAATACTTAAATTACGTGTTCATGCATAGTGGCATATAATGAACATAATTTTACTTAAATTACTTGTTCATGCATAGTGGCATGTAATGAATATAATTTTGTTGACACTAATAAGAACATAAAATAGTGGCATGTGCCATTACAACTGAAATTTTTTTTGACTTTCATAAGAACAAAAGGCTAGAATAATTAGATATGTTAAAATGATCTGTCACAAACAAATATAAAATCTTAAAACGACATTCTTTTGCGAAACGGATGAATTTTTGTATCATACAAAATATATATATATATATATATATATATCTTTTATTTATCAGAAAATAATTCCAGTATTTTATAACTTGATTAGTCTAAATAATTATAAAATACTTAAATTACTTGTTCATGCATAGTGGCATGTAACGAATTTAATTTTGTTGATACTAATAAGAACATAAAGTAGTGTATGTGCCATTACAATTGAAAAACAATTTAACTTTCATAAGAACAAAAGGTTAGAATAATTAGATATGTTAAAATGATCTGTCACAACTGAACACAGGTATTATATAATCCCCGCAGAAGCTATGTTGGTTTTGGTCCAATCTAATAAAAACTGATTTCAGGATTAATCATTGAATTTGCATGAGATCTCACAACTACTTAAATAGTAGGAGTATTTTTTTTTGTTGCCAACATGTGTGTTGCTAGTCCTAGATAAAATAAATCAGGATATTATATGTTCATAATTAGAGTCAATTTGATAAACAATAATATAGGACAAAATTATCTAGTTGTCGACAAAAAAAAATCTAGTTACCTTTATAAATGTATCTACAGTATATATCAGGACAGTCACATTGTTTTCACCTTTATAAATGTATCTACAGTATATATCAGGACAGTCACATTGTTTCAATCTTATCATCAACTCTCGAGAAAAACTCATGATAATCTATATTACATGGAAACAAAATCGGAGTATGCAAAAGTAGATTCGCATAAAAATGTATAAATAGTTTTTTTTTAATTAGGAAACAGATACGTATTGGAAGCAACTATCGATATATATATATAACATAAAAATTACAAAATTTATGACTCTAATTATATCATTCAAATTTAAGGGAAATTTTCAAAAATATCACTTTAAAGGTACCATTATTCATCTTTATCACCACTACACATTTTCAAAAATAATTTATTTATTAAAAAGTTAAACATTTTTATATCCTTGTTTTTATATGTTTTTCAAAATTTTAACCCCAAACTCTAAATCTTAAACCCCCGACTCTAAACCCTAAACCCTAAATTCACAATTCTAAACCCTAAACCCTAAACTCTATACCCTAAATTAAATATCATAAACCCTAAACCCGAAAACCTCAACTATAAACCCTAAATCCTCAACTCTAAACCCTAAACTATATACCCTAGACCCTAAAATATCAAATCTAAACCCTAAATCTTAAACCTTCAAATCTAAAATCTTCGTTAAAAGTAGTGGTAAAAGTGGTTAATGTAAACATGAAAAGTGATACTATGAAAATGGTATTTTTGGCAATTTCTCCAAATTTAAAATAAAACATTTGTTCATAATAATTTAAATGATTTCATGTTAAAATTATGAAATCCATATAGATTAAGTTTATAAGAAATAGTTATACTAATTATTTTTTAATATTTCGTAAATAATTGACACCATATTTGAATATATATGATAAATATCTAATAAAAACCTAAATGCACAAAGATAAATTATATTACACTTTAATATTTGTTTATCTATTTTTTGTTTAGTTACTATTACATTTTAGATTTTATACAAAAACAAAGACATGATTTTTATTTTTATTTTATTTTTTACGGTATTGTATTTTTTAAATAGAAGTAAGATTCCAAAATGGAATTGTAAGCTTCCAACGTATTTTTAGATAAATATTTTAGAAACGTCTTGGAAACGAGATTTCTAAGTTTCTGCAAAATTCCGAATCGGATTTCAGTTTCCGGAACGGAAAACAGATGTCCGATGAAACTTCCATGCAACCTAGATGATAATAAGATATTACTAGACAAATATGATAAAAATATTTAAATCTTGGTTCAGTGTTCATCAACCTAGATGATAACTTGCAAGTTACTATTGTTTTTTTTTACCATCTAAACTTTTATTATTAAAGGGACAGACCCAAACCGCTACAAACCAAACCCAAAGGCCCAATTACAAAAAAGAAGTCCGACACAAGGGAAAACTAAGAAACGTGGGTCTAAAGCCCAAACATAAAAAAGCGGTGCTATATCCAGCCACGCGTCATCTGGCTACGCATGACCGTCCACGTGTCAACCCCACCCACCACGCGATCCACGTGTCGTCTCATCTCCACACCGAGACCCAAACGCCGGAGAAGCTTTCGATTGCCGGTCTCCCGTATCACACCAGATCCACATCGGAGAATCTCCGTCTCCACCATATGTGCCGACGAAAACCCACCTTCAACAACTATATTAGAGGTATAGGATTTCTTCACTTACCTATCTCCGGAGAAAAACCGCCGCAAACTGGATGATGTTTCACCAGACCACTCCTTTGGCATGCGTCTACCCGGCAACCAATTTCATCATCACCACCACTTCCAACGGAGAGCTTCATAGATCGAGATCTCATCCTGGACATGAGGCAACAAACTCCATAGAACCACTTAAAACCGGCCGTCAATACCAAAAAGAAAAGTGACAACGCCAGAGTCAAAACCGGACGACCACCGAAGGATAAGCACACCGTCAGAGTCAAAATTGTCAGAAAATTTAAGCCGGAGTCAAAATTGTCAGAAAATTTAAGCCGATACTATTACTAAAAATAAAGGAGAAAAAAACAAAATACAAGCCGGATCGACGGTGGCTGTGGAACTCCATCCCATTAGCTAGAAGTGCTAATCTCAGTGGTGTTGCCTTTTTAGAAAGAAGTTAGAGACTTTTAGAGACAAGTTACTATTGTTAGATATACAGTATGTTCTAAATTCTAAACTTATATCTATAGTTTTTCATTTTTGATCAACCGCATGGTGAAATGTAATATAATCTGATTGGTCTTGAACTTACCGTTTAGCTAATCGGGACAAGAATACATGATTGATGTGAATAATGTTGATATTTGTTTGTTTACAAGTTAAATAATATAAACCATATAAATACTGCAGTGCAGATATAATAAGGATATTAATAACACGACAAAAGTTAGTAACCACTCAAGTTCATGAATCCAACCATTGCTCCGACCAGACCACTATATAAACCCCTTTCCCCCATAGCTCTTCCCCTCAGCAATACGGCAATTACCACAGCTCCCAAATCAATTATCTTCTTTTACATTTTTTTTTTCTGTTTGTTTCTTTCTTTCTTTCTAAAATGCCTTCTTGTTCAGTAACAGAAATCTCGAAATGCATTGTGTATCCGGAGAAGAGGTCCACCGTGGCCGACCTACGTCTCTCCGTCTCCGATCTCCCTATGCTCTCATGCCACTACATTCAAAAAGGCGTGCTCCTCACCAGCCCTCCTCCACCCTTCTCCTTCGACGACCTTGTCTCCTCTCTCCGCCGTTCGCTCTCCTCCACCCTATCTCTGTTCCCCGGCTTGGCCGGCCGTTTCACCACCAGTCCCTCCGGTCATATCTACATCACCTGTAACGACTCCGGAGTTGAATTCGTCGCCGCTTCCGCCAAACACGTCGCCGTCTCCGACGTTCTCTCCCCCGGCAAAGACGTCCCTCTCCTCGTCCGCGAGTTTTTCGTGTTCGAGCGACTCGTCAGCTATAACGGCCACCATAAGCCTCTATCCGCCGTTCAAGTGACGGAGCTAAAGGACGGTGTCTTCATCGGATGCACCGTTAATCATTCAGTTACAGATGGAACTTCCTTCTGGCACTTCTTCAACACCTTCGCTGACGCCACTAGCGGCGCTTGCAAGATCAAACACTTTCCCGATTTCTCCCGGAACACCGTCTTCGACTCCCCCGCCGTCCTGCCGGTCCCTCCCGGTGGTCCACGTGTAACCTTCGACGCGGATCAGCCTCTCCGGGAGAGAGTTTTCCATTTCAGCAGAGAAGCGATATCGAAATTAAAACAGAGGACTAACAGCAAAGTCAACGGTATCGAGACGGGCGTTAACAACACAGAAGAGATACTCGGGAAAGTAAACAACGACGGGATAAAAACTAACGGTAACGGTAACGAGAAGATAACGAACAAGAAGAGCTACGATCGAACGGCTGAGATTTCGTCGTTCCAATCTCTCAGCGCTCAGCTATGGCGATCCGTGACGCGAGCGAGGAACCTCGATCCGAGCAAGACGACGACGTTCAGGATGGCGGTTAACTGCCGCCACCGCCTCGAGCCTAAGATGGATCCCTACTACTTCGGAAACGCGATACAGAGCATACCGACGATGGCGTCGGCGGGAGACGTGCTGGCGAAAGATCTCCGATGGTCCGCCGATCGGCTTCACAGGAACGTGGTGGCGCACGACGATTCGACGGTCCGCCGCGGGATAGCCGACTGGGAGAGCAATCCGAGGCTGTTCCCTCTGGGGAATCCGGACGGTGCTTCGATCACGATGGGGAGCTCGCCGAGGTTCCCGATGTACGACAACGATTTCGGATGGGGAAAGCCGTTGGCGGTGAGGAGCGGAGGAGCGAACAAATTCGACGGGAAGATCTCGGCGTTTCCGGGAAGAGAAGGAAACGGAAGCGTGGATCTGGAAGTGGTTTTGGCGCCGGAAACCATGGCGGGGATTGAGAACGATCCCGAGTTTATGCAATACGTATCTGAAGTCAGTTACGACTGCTGATCGGGTAACGACGACGTTTCTGGCAACATGAGAAAAAAAAATATCTAAAGCGGATAGAGGAAGTCGATGGCATGGCACTTTGAACGGTTGAGATTTATTTTATCTACAAAATTTAGATATTTCAATCATAAGAGTTGTGGAACGACGGCGGTTGAAAAGTCATTTGGGTCATTCTGGTTTTTGTTTGTTTCCTTCTTCACTGGTCACGTTCTTAATGTGTGCCAATTAATGTACAAAATCCCGTCTTTTTCAATTCGATAATGCAGTTTTTTCTATAATCATAAAGCTATAATAAAGTTTTAGAAACTTATTTCTTGATTTTTGTAGGAGTAGGAATAGGATGATCATGATACTATAATAAAAAAAATCCCCATAAAATAATTGACTTGTGACTTTTTGAATGGTGTATTCTGAGGTGGCAAAAAGACGATTTGTAATGGGATCCAGCTCGTATTTGTAAATTGTCCACTTGTAGAAAAAGCCCAAAAGCCTAATAGTGATTAATAGGCCTCTTGATAAAACGTACATGTATATTGCTGCAACTCCACACCGGATACATACAATGGAGATCACTGCGTGTTTGGTGTTGATGTGACCACTCCCACTGTCTTTAAAGAATCCGAACTTTTCACTGTTACTGACAAGTTCTATAACGCGAAGTACACATGGACCATTCAGAAGTTCTCCACCTTGCTCAAAGATATTTACTACTCTGACATGTCT
Source organism: Raphanus sativus (assembly GCF_000801105.2). Taxonomy (NCBI): domain Eukaryota; kingdom Viridiplantae; phylum Streptophyta; class Magnoliopsida; order Brassicales; family Brassicaceae; genus Raphanus; species Raphanus sativus. The sequence continues at coordinate 24,781,516 of NC_079512.1, read as the reverse complement.
CCATTGGAGGAAGACGATGGTGAGTCTACAATATTTCAAAACTTTTGCTTCACTTAGTGTGTATATAGTGCATGGTCGTGACAAATATTCCATATGTTGATCAGGAATATAAAAGTGTATCCCGGTGGTTGTGACCCGGGAAAGGGAAAAACTAGATTAGTCCAACAACAACAAAAAGACCATCGACTTACTCGGATTATGCAGATTACTATACATAATGTAATTAAAAGTTAAAATCCATTTTTATCTATTCTCACAGTCAACAGAGTTTGTATCTTCATTATTGTCAAATCTTTCTTTTAAAATTTGCAAAACAATGGTCTCTTAGCCAAAGTAAACACATGAACCAAAAATCATGGCCGCTCTAAACACTTAAAGCCTTAGGTAAAAATAAGAATATCTTTAGCCTCACCAAGAAATCACTCAAAACCTTTTATATAGTTTTTTTTTCTACTACAAAAGAAAGAGAAAATGAAAAGAAGAAGATGATGTTGAGGTTGACTCTAGTAGCTTATGTCGCTGATATTATCATCGCTACCGTCCAAGCACAAGATGATAACACTCGATGATTCCGAGCTCCCACTGCTGCTCACAGGACGCTTTCTCCTAGTCCCTGATGACCTCACACTGTACAATGAAGCTGCCGGTACTTTCGTCGCTAGCTGTCGGAAATTTCCTTTCATGCTCCCTTGTTTGATATCCTACAAACATTTTAAAGCAAAGTACTAAACATTACTCATTAATTTCAGCGAAATAATCTTAATATATAACCGTACCATATGCCTCAAGGCCATATCGAAGGAGCTTTTAGATAGGTTTCTCCCAAACCCAACACCATCAGCTCCCGAACTCGACTTCCCAGCGTTCGAGCCGCCTTTTTCTGTCAGCCGCGGTGGAGCAAGTTTTCTCGCACTCACAACTCTCTCCACCATTTGAACCCCTTTAGCTACAGGGCTGATCAAACCACCACCATCATCGTTGCTTGTCTTTGCTCGCCCAGGTCCCTTCGCGTTACCAATCGGAACTCGGTTTCTAGAAGGCGAACAAGACTGCCTCCTTGTAACTGTGCGTTCTATGGACGCTGATCTTGAACTAGACGCACCAAACGCTGTGGTTCTGCGACTTGACGCCGTTTGTGGTCTGTCTGGTAAAGTAGTCCTGAGATTTGACGGCGCTTCTAGAGAGAAACCAGGCATCTCGTAAGGTTCCCATGGCCGTGATCTCAATGAAGGTAAGGGAGCCGCCGGTTTACATACCGGTTTAGTTGGTTTACTTCTCGATACAGTTGATGATCCTGTCGGAGTTGGTGGACGGCGAGTTGGAGTACTTGACCTAGATCCCGGTTTTGTACTGGGTGTCGACATTGGCCGGGTATTGGATCGTGCAGACGTGGCTGCACTAGTGGTGGCACGGGATGTGGTTAAATTAGCACGTGAGGTTCCAGAAGTAGAAGGCCTTCTTGGTGGTGTAGAAGGTCTGCTCGTTGAACTTGTTGTACAAGTAGATGACGAGGTTAATGTGACACGCGCAGCTGTTGAGGTGGCACGTGAAGTTCCAGAGCTAGAAGGCCTTCTGGTTGGTGTAGAAGGTCTGCTCGTTGATCGTGAGTTACTAGTAGAGGACGAGGTTAAGTTAGGACGTGCACCTGTTGAGATGACATGCGAAGTCGGAGGCGTTGACCTTGTGGCTGGCGTTGTAGACCTTCTGGCTGGTGTGGAAGGTCTAATCGTTGACCTTGAGCTGTTAGAGGACGAGGGTCGTTTGAGCCCAATTGTTTGATTTTTGGATGATGTTCTGTCCCTCTCTTCTTCACGGCAATTCTCTAACTGTTGAAATAAAAGAAACCATCGTTGAGTATAATGCACATAAAAGCCTAAAATAATAGCGCGAGACATACCAAGTTCGTACCCGGGATTTAAGAGCCATCGTCAAGGTGGCATCGGGTGCATCGAGTTGGTTCACGGAGCTTTTATTCGGTGAGCCCGGTGGCGTAACCAGCCTGAACATTTTTTTTAAACCATCAATAACAAAAGTGCAAATTGCTTATGTTGATTCCCTTAATCATGACCGTTTTTAAAGCATGCATGCATAATGAGACATTTGGCAAGGGCCTTGTTTGTTTCTAGATGAAAATCCAACTTGATAAGATTTTATAATATTTGACTAGTTTTTTTTTAATTGAGGTATGAAACACACAAGAAAAAATTGATCTAAACGTCTTGTTTCATGCTAAAACTATTTAACTTTTATTCACTTTAAAGCTCCGTTTCTGAAAAGAATCCACAAGGTCCCTAGTCTTATAAGACGTATATACGAACATTAAAATCATATAGTATCTTAACATTTTACGAAAAAAAAAAAAAAAACCATATAGCTAGTAAGAAAGTCTTAGAACGCATACAAACACAAATTAGACATTAGATTGTTAAACAAGATGTGATTCCAAGATAAAGCCAATTTGGTGATAAATAAACTGACATATACATATTGAGAAGAATATTCTCTTTCGAGATGATAGTTTTTTGATGATCAATCTCGGAATGCTCGAAAAAGATCGATGGACCATTTTGAACTGGATAGATGATCAGATTGGACTATGTGGATTAGACATTGATACCATGTTAAACTAGATGAGATTCTAATCTAAAATCAATTAGTGATAACTAGATTGGTCCATATATTTTAGAGAAATTGCCAAAAATACCATTTTCATAGTACCACTTTTCATGTTTACACTAACCACTTTTACCACTACTTTTAATGAAGGGTTTAGATTTGAAGGTTTAGGATTTAGGGTTTAGATTTGATGTTTTAGAGTTTAAAGTATATAGTTTAGGGTTTAGAGTTGAGGATTTAGGGTTTAGAGTTGAAGATTTAGGGTTTATAGTTTAGATTTTAGGGTTTAGGGTTTAGGATATTGAATTTAGGGTATATAATTTAGGGTTTAGAGTTGAAGTTTTTGGGTTTAGGGTTTAGAATTAGAGGTTTAGGATTTAGAATTTGGGATTAGAATTTTGAAAAGCATATAAAAACAAAGATATAAGAGTCTTTACCATTTTAATAAATAAGGTATTTTTGAAAATGTGTCTTTAGTGGTGGTAAAGATGAACAATGGTACATTGAAAGTTGTATTTTTGAAAATTCCCCAAATATTTTATATATTATTAAAGATGTTTTCCAACTCCTATTGTGGTAGACTTTGTCTCTAGTATAGATTACTCCTATCAAAGGATGTATGAGATTTTGATAAGTCTACATTTTCGGTTGGATCTTTGGTTTCTTTTATCCTAAACCATGAAAACATATGTAACAAGGCAACTTTTCTGAAAAACATGATCAGAATTATAACAAAGATTAAAAAAAGGAAAAAGTCATGACCCAGATGAAGAGAAAAAGAAAAACATTACCAATCGTAATCGGACTTCTCGTCTTCGGAGTACAAAAAGTTATCGGCGGCAGTTCTCCGGAGTGCATATCGCTGAGACGACATGGAATCGTACTACTCTTACAATGATCTGAAGATTCCGCAAAAGACAGAACATAAAAAGAAGATAAAAATTCGATTAACATATTTAATACAATTGTTGAGCAATATATAAATGAAAACGGACTCTTTAGAAGCTAAGCTTGGTCACTTTTTTCGGGACGACCAATCTCCAGGAACAAAACTAGCTCTTCATCTCTGTCTTGGGTCGACATATTTTGGGCATGTTTATAAAACGGATAGTTGACGAACGAAGAGAGTGGTGAAGATGTTCTATTCTTGTTTCTTTTTTTCTTTTTATTTTAAAATGTCAGATTTCATGCCAAACAACCCTTCTTGATGTATAAGAAAGTAATGGAGTTTTTGGTTAATTTATTCCTGTTTTGTCTTGTGAGCCTTTTCTCTGTCAACGATGTTATAATAGTTATTACTCCCTCCGTTTCAAATTATATGTCGTTCTAGAGGAAATTTTTTGTTTCAAAATAAGTGTCATTTTCAGTTTTCAATGCAAAATTTATCGACAATATTTTCTTTTCTATTTTTCTATTGGTTAATACATGGTTAGGTGTATTGATAATAGTGTTTTTATTTTGGAAATATGTAAAATTAAATGTTTTTTTAATCTGTGTGCACAAGGTTAGAACGACATGTAATATGAAACGGAGGGAGTAGTATTTATGTATGTTTGTCTTAATCCTTGGTTGACAACATATATGCAAAAATATAATAATATTTATTATTATACAATCAAATTTGAGGTATGGGATAACTAGTAAAAAGTAAACATTAGAAAAAATTAAACATTAGAAAATATAAATGCTTTCTAAATGTTATTTATTTAATAATAAAATTTTTGATAGAGCATTTGCATTTAAAACATATAGATAATAAAAATATATATAATGTTTTATTAATAATATTGAAAGATTATGATATATAAGCATAAACATACCTGTATTGTTTAAAAATAAACAAATTATATTATCATATATTAATTTATAAAATAATTATATATATATTATTTACTATTCTACTGTTCACATATCTAACACGAGAGCATACAACTTCTATATCATATTGCTATTGTTTTATCATGAATTTTATTCATTTTTGGATCTATTTTGTCAAAAGAACTGAATTATCTTCTTCTTTTTTAATTCCTAAATGAACTGAATTATCTTCTTCTTTTTCAATTCCTAAAAGACAAGATTATTTTCTCTTTAAGGAAAATGAATAATATTCTTACTCAATCTCTACTGATTTAATTAAAATCATTTTGATTTTCTTTACTGTTATAGTTAAATTTCATTTGATTTATTATTTCTAAAAGCATAAAGTATATTTAGAAAATAATACTAAAGACCCTTTTTGTCATCAATACTAAAGCCCTTTGATATGTAAATTGGGTAGTTTTCATTTTACTAAAGACCCTTTTTATAGACCCTTTTTGGGTCTATAATACTAAAGACCCTCTGTAACCCTCCCCCACCTAGAAACAGAGGAGCATAAACCACCAAGTCTTTTCGACCAAAAAAAAAACCACCAAGTCCTAAAGCTCCATCATCGCTTCCTTCTGGTCCAAGAAGCTTCCTCCTACAGTTTTGTAAGTTGTATCAGTGAAACCACGTACGCGTCAAAGACTACTAACAGTATTTAAGAAAGAAAAAGACCATATTATTAATTTATTACCTCAAAATACCGTTAGTTGTCCAGAACATCATGGCCCAATGGTAAGGACGGGCTCCTTCCTGCATCCAGGTTGTGAGTTCGAACCCTACTGGAGGGAACTAAGTCATGATTTCTGGACACCAACACGGATATGGGTCTATGCTTTAGGGCCCATTTGTATACCGTGGGCTGCACCTCTCCTTGGGGATTAGTCTGGTCCCTTCCATTAGTCCGGGATACCCCAGGTTAATCAAAAAAAAAAAAAAAATACCGTTAGTTGATGAAATGGACTCCACTGCGCTAACCTGTGAGAAAGAATCCAGAAAAAAAAAACATCATCATATGTAATAAGAGCCGAGACGAGCGGAGCAGTAGACACACAATACATGACTCAAAAGGAAATGTGCTTGCAAGTTGCAACTAGAAACACATTGAAGCTGAGCACACCAAAACTAAGGATCTATTTATATATAATAGAGTTTCTTCTCTCCAGAGCGTGACACGTCATCAATTAGCTGCAGGAGACGCCGACACGTGTCCATTGTCTTTTAAAAAATTGCTGCTTTCGACTTAGACTATCACGTTTTCATGTTGGGCTTCGTATCAGGTTATTTTATTTTCATTGTCGGGCTTACATTAGGTTATTTGGGCTGATAAAAGAAATCAAAGAAAATCAAAAGCTAAGTTTATTGTCCGATTTTTCCTTCTTCAACAATGGCGACTTTTAGATTTTTAGCGTTCATATCATCGTTTTGAGAAGAATCGTGAAGAAGATTCCCTGGATCGAGATGCCCTGGTGTTGTTTCGTCTCCATGAAACAGTTACGGGATGCATTGATTCACTGCCATTAAGGACCTCTTAACTCCTTCAATCCACTGCTAGCACGATTTATCATTCAATGAATCTTACCCTCTGTTCAAGGCGGTGCAGCTACAACTATAAAAAGGTCGGTCTACATACCGTGAACATCATAATCACAACTAACACTTCAATTTTTTTCCCAGAAGAATTGCGAAATCATCTATCCTCATCGCTGATTTCAGGACTGGCCAATGTTCTTGAAACAATCTATAACGAAGAGACCCAGAGCACTCAACACCGCATGTCAACCTTCTGGATTTATAGGTATATCTAATTTCTCGATTTTGTTGAGTGCCTTTTGAACATACATGTCACTGCTCTGTTTTGAAAATGATGTGTAACTATTATTTTCTGCTGCAGGAATACTCTGGCCTGCCCAAGTGTTTTTAATGGGCTTGCTGCACGCCTGAGTCCTGACTCTGGTGTTGATCCTAAGGTGGTTGTTGCTATTGTCGGAGGTAAGAAACGAATCTCACTTACGTTAGGTCCACTATCTCCTTGCGATGTTTGTTTGTGTCAGCTAAACATTTGTCTCCATGTTTCCATATCATAAGTCCACTCTCACACTCTGGGTGTCAGCTAAAATAGATGTTTTGGATTCAGGTAGACCCAAAATACGAGAAAGGTGTTGATCAGCAGTTAATGGATGAAGCACGGATTGTACTGGTAAACATTCACTGAGCGCATAATTTAGAATTGGTTGGCTTCACCACCCATTAACTCTCATGCAACATTGTATATAGGGACGTATCTTGGATGCCTTTGTTAAAATTCAGTACTTTCAAGCGAACTATCTCTCAGGTAATTATGTTCTTGAGCTAATTCTCTTCACAACTATATTATTATTATTACTATTTCTTTTACTATATTATTTCATTAAATTGTTTACCTATTCCTGCTTTGTGATGTATAGCTTTTTCGGGAGGGTGAGATGGGAAAGGATCGGATCACTTTGAGAGCCAACTTTAACTTCCTGTCCAGGTAATTAGTGTCTATTCCTTATATTCTTTGGTTACGTACTTCACTTTTTGTGTTTTTACAAAACATTATGCATTCTTATTGATGGCTTTGTATATGTTGTTTACTAAGCAATTAGCTTATCTTGTAGATTATCTAGCAACTTTTATTACATGCAGTTTTGAATTTGCAGGTTCCTGTCAGACATTCAAAAGAAGTGAATGACTGTAAGAATCTGATCAAGACCCTGGTCATGCGTACTGAATCTTGGAAGAGTTATCCTCTTACATGGTTAGGATTCTGTACTTGAAGATCAATATGTTTTCTTCCTGATTTGTGTTCAGGAATGAAAACACTAATATGGAGTATAACACATGCTCATATGCATTGATATCAGGTTTCTACCCCTGAGTGTGAGAGTTTAGTCACTCTCACTGCCATTTTACATCTCAGGCTTTCTTACTATTTTTGCATCGTCAATATCTACAAGCTGGTCAAATTCTGAATCATATTATTGGTTGTTTTGGGTTGTATTTAAAAAGAAATGGGATAACTCTTTTGTAGACATACTTGGATGATTTATAGCAAAAGTTAAAAAGATAGACATACTTGGGTTCATGTGTATATCAAGTTAGCTTAGCATGTTACCAAAAAAATGTGTATATCAAGTGCAGGCATACTCGCATCATGTAGAAAGCAAACATCTAATATTACATAAATAATTTTATAATTAATTATATATTTTAACACAAATAAAATTCTATCAAAATCCTACCGTAAAACTAAATTTAGTACAAAAGTATAACATAACAAAAATTAAATGAAATAAACAAAATAAAAAAATAAAAAAATAAATGAAATAAAAAGTAAATGAAATAAAAATTTATGAATCCATTTACAAGTTTGTTTCTTTTCTAATAACAAAAATGAAAAAGTTTTCTGGAAATTAAAAGAAATGATGTAAAACCACATCTAATTATTAATTTATAATTAAAACATAAATTACTAAACAAAAGAAAACATTTTAACATTTTAAAAATAATAAGTAGTCCTCCCTCTGTTTCTAAAAGATAAATATCCTAGATTTTTCTCATATATTAAGAAAATTCACTAAATCTTGATTATAAATGCAACTTTTTTTATGAATAACAATTTTCCATAACTTTTAACCAATATAAATTCAATAAATACTATTAATTTTTTTGAAACTTACAATTTCTCATAAAATCACTCATTGAAAAAGTAAAAAATATATCTTTTTAAAACAATTTTTTTTCCAGAACATACGTCTTTTAGAAACGAAGATAATATTTTTTTTTAAATCATAGCCAGTTATTCAGATAACATGGTTTATTTAGAAAAACATATTCTAACCCAACATAATAGGTAGTATTTATATTTAAAAAAGTATAACCAATTATTCAGATAACTTGATTTATTTAGTCTTCAAATCAAATAACATATAATTTTTAACAAAAATGTATAATTCAAATAATAACAACTAATATTAAATATTTATTCTGATTATTTAAATTATTTACTGATCTACTTCCCGCCCGTAGGGCGGGCTTACCCTAGTTATAACTAAAAAAGGGTAATATATATATATATATATATCTATATATCTCAAGAAAACAAACATGAACGCATTACTTACAGACTAGTGAAGGTATATAGTTTTCCACGGATGGCAAGATCTTGCTGAACAATATAAAAGACAGAAGATAATAGGCCAGGTAGTTTGGATGTTGTAATTATTAGTCCAAAGACTCCAGTTCACGCAGAGGCTTCGACTTCTCAGAGCAAACAAGACACTCCAGTTCACGCAGAGGTTTCGAAGTCACAATCCTGCAACGGTAACAGAGTGGTTATGAGCGTCACGACAAAGCGGAGATCTTGTACGACGCCCACGACTCAGGACATACAGCTAGCTAACAGATTTGATTCCTTAAAGCTGTGTGCTGTCACATGCTGAGCTGTGCCCTAGTTGGAGGCTCACCCTCTCTTCCTTTCCTATATATTGTAATCTCTCATCTTGGTTGTAACTCAGCGAAAACATTATCAATATAAAGGTTCTCTCTTTACACGCTTTGTCCCCAAGCTTGTCTCAAGCTTTCAGTAATCAGATAAATATATGTGCGCAGACTCAGGAGCAACAGCTCATATCACCAACAACTCTGCTCTACTTCAATCGGCTCAAGCCTACTCAGGTCAGGACACTGTCTTAGTTGGAAATGGAGATTATCTCCCTATTACTCATGTCGGAACTGCTGTGTTGCCTAGTCTTCAAGGTAAACTGTTGTTGAATGATGTGCTTGTTTGTCCTTCCATTACCAAGTCTTTGCTATCAGTGTCGAAACTTACTGCAGATTACCCTTGTTCTATTGAGTTCGATTCTGATAGTGTTATTGTGAAGGACAAACAGACAAGGCAGCTCCTCACCAAGGGCAGTAGACAGAAGGATCTTTACGTCTTGGAGGACCCGAAGTTCATGGCTTTCTATTCTCACAGACAGCAAGCCACAACTGGTGATGTATGGCACTTGCGGCTAGGTCATGCTCACCAAGAAGTTCTCCAGCGTCTCTCTCAGAATAAAGCCATAGTTCTCAATAACTCCAGCTCTAAGCTCTGTGAGGCATGCCAGCTTGGAAAGTCAAGTAGATTACGGTTTTCTTCGTCTTCCTTTGTCGCAGCCAAACCTCTTGAAAGAGTTCATTGTGACCTCTGGGGGCCTTCTCCAGTTGTCTCGACTCAGGGGTTTAGGTTTTATGCAGTTTTCGTTGATCATTACTCAAGGTTTACCTGGTTGTACCCATTGAGACTAAAATCAGATTTTTATTCAGTATTCTTGAGTTACCAGAAGTTAGTTGAAAACCAGTTAGACTGCAAAATCAAAATTTTTCAAAGCGATGGTGGGGGTGAATTCATAAGTAATCAGTTCCGTCAACACCTTGCTTCTTGCGGTATCAAACACCACGTCTCTTGTCCCCACACGCCTCAGCAAAATGGCTTAGCAGAGCGAAAGCATCGCCACATTACGGAACAGGGCCTCTCTCTCATGTTTCATAGTAAGGTTCCTCAACAACTATGGGTCGATGCTTTCCTTACTGCAACCTATGTGGCCAACCTTCTACCTTCATCGGCTCTTCCCAACAACATCAGTCCGTATGAAGCGTTGGTAGGAAAACCTCCTGTGTACACTTCCCTTCGCGTGTTTGGTTCAAGCTGCTACCCGTTCCTTAGACCTTACGGCAAGAACAAGTTTGATCCGAAGAGCTTACATTGTGTATTCCTTGGATACAGTGAACAACATAAGGGATATAGATGCTTGCATCCTCCAAGTGCTCGCGTCTACATCAGCCGTCATGTCCTCTTTGAGGAGTCCAACCTTCCGTATTAGAACGAGTATCAGTCGTTCCTTAACAAAACTGATACTCCTCTGTTGGCTGCTTGGAGAGCTGAGTTCTTGACCCCTTCAGCTCAAGAAACTGCATCTCCTCCTCCTGAGGAAGAGTTCCTTCCAGCTCCACGAACTGCTCAGGTGCCAGCTCCTCCTGTTCTTACAGTCCCTGTCTCACCTGCCTCAAGTCAGTCAACGCCCTCCATCTTCTCAGATGAGGACTTCCCTCCGTTGTCTCCACCGCAACAGGCTCCTCCTCCGCCTCCTCCTCCTCCTCATGTTCATCAGATGATAACTAGAGGACGAGATGGCATTCGAAAGCCTAACCCACGATATGTGATGATGACTGTCAAAACTCCGTATCCAGTTCCAAAGTCGGTTAAAGCAGCTCTCAAAGACCCCCTTTGGACAGCTGCAATGGGAAAAGAACATGGCAATATGGAGATAACACACACGTGGGATCTCGTGCCTCCTGACCCCAATGTGGAACCTATTGAGTGTGGATGGCTCTACAAGTCTCAACTCAACGCAGATGGCAGTCTTAAAAACAGAAAAGCCCGTCTGGTTGCGCGTGGCAACCAACAAGAAGAAGGGATTGACTTTGTTGAAACGTACAGCCCGGTAGTTCGCACTGCTACTATCCGATCAGTCCTCCACATCGCCACAGTGAAAGGTTGGGACATCAAACAGCTAGATGTGGAGAGTGCCTTTCTTCACGGTGATCTCAAAGAAACCGTGTACATGACGCAACCGCCTGGTTTTGTAGATGAAGCTCACCCTGAGTATGTTTGCAAGCTTCAAAAAGCTATCTATGGCCTTCGTCAGTCTCCTCGTGCGTGGTTTGATAAGTTCAGCACTTTTCTTATCGAGTTTGGCTTCAAATGTACTCATGGTGATCCATCCCTCTTCGTGTATCTTCACGGGGATGACGTGATCTATCTCCTCCTATACGTGGACGATATGCTTCTCACAGGCAACAACAACGAGTTGATACAGAAACTGATGATCACACTGAATGGCACCTTTCAGATGAAAGATATGGGTGAGGTGCATTACTTTCTTGGTATCCAAGTGCGTCGCTATGAGGATGGTCTGTTCCTATGTCAAGAGAAGTACACAAAGGATCTTCTGGAGGCAGCAGGAATGGCAAGTTGTGATGCCACTCAGACGCCATTACCTCTGCAACTAGATCGCGTCGTCGGACAAGACACTCTCTTTGACCAACCCACTTACTTCCGCAGCCTCGCGGGGAAGCTTCAATACCTCACACTGACGAGACCGGACATTCAGTTCGCAGTGAACTACGTGTGTCAGAAGATGCACGCTCCAACAGTCGCTGATTTCACCAACCTGAGACGCATCCTTCGCTACTTGAAAGGCACGTCATCTCTTGGTTTAACAATCAACGCTAAAACAGGTTTTCTTCTGTATGGGTTCAGTGACAGTGATTGGGCAGGATGCCGAGAGACACGACGATCAACTGGTGGTCTCTGCACTTTCCTCGGTTCCAACATCATCTCATGGTCTGCAAAAAGACATCCTACAGTCTCAAGATCGTCTACAGAAGCAGAGTACCGAACTCTGTCCCTCACTGCCACTGAGCTGAAATGGCTGGCGTCGCTTCTGGGAGAAATGGGAATCTCTCTTCCAGACACTCCGCAACTCTACTGTGACAACTTGTCAGCTGTTTACTTGACAGCGAACACGGCGCTTCACAACAGGTCCAAGCACTTCGACACTGATTTTCATTATGTGCGTGAAAGAGTTGCTTTGGGTGCTCTTGTTGTGAACCAGGTTCCAGCTGCTCAGCAGCTTGCCGACATATTCACTAAGTCCTTGGCTCAACAACCGTTCTGTCGCCTTCGTGACAAACTTGGTGTTGTCGAGCCTCCCACACCAAGTTTGAGGGGGAGTATTAGTCCAAAGACTCCAGTTCACGCAGAGGCTTCGACTTCTCAGAGCAAACAAGACACTCCAGTTCACGCAGAGGTTTCGAAGTCACAATCCTGCAAAGGTAACTGAGTGGTTATGAGCGTCACGACAAAGCGGAGATCTTGTACGACGCCCACGACTCAGGACATACAGCTAGCTAACAGATTTGATTCCTTAAAGCTGTGTGCTGTCACATGCTGAGCTGTGCCCTAGTTGGAGGCTCACCCTCTCTTCCTTTCCTATATATTGTAATCTCTCATCTTGGTTGTAACTCAGCGAAAACATTATCAATATAAAGGTTCTCTCTTTACACGCTTTGTCCCCAAGCTTGTCTCAAGCTTTCAGTAATCAGATAAATATATGTCAGGAAGCTAATAAATTAATTAGTCCATGGATTAGTTTAGACGAAAAAAAAAGAAAAAGAGAGAAAATAAACCTTAGAGACAATATGACTGCGAAGTCCAAAATCAGTTTGGCGGTGTTTGCACTTATACACGAAAGGTCCCTCGAATCCTATCACGAACAATCTTCCCATTTTGATCACCTAGTTAGAAATAGATTATCATTGAGTCGCGGCTATAACGAATTGAAGATCTAACTCAAACGGGGAAACAAATAGACAATCATCAACAACAATCAACAACTCGAGGAGAGGGGAATCCCGATCAAGGCCGCAACGTAAGAAATCAGAAACAGAAAGCAAGAATCAGTTGACGATATTCTGAAGACTTGATCGAATCAACCAGAAAGAAAACCTTAGATGACGAGGCTTGATCGATTTTCAGTGACGATGCAACAGGAGAGGAGTTTCGTTGGACTTTAGGAGAGGGGTTTTTAAACCCCAAAAAGAACCAGAGGAAAAGAAAGAGAAGCGCGCGTTAATTCGGTTTAACTTGTGTAACAAGCAACGTTATGCTCCACCCCCAACTTTTGATGTTTCCTTTTATATAGAACCGTCCTTTTGAATCAGCATCATCCCCATATCACGCATTTCACATCTCGCTAATGGGCTAAATTGCTTTTTTCAGCCCATTTTGTTCATCTTATTAATATTTTCTTAAACATCATCACTCTGCATGTGAGGTTTTGTTTTTAACACACCCTATAAGAATGTTTTGAACATACTGTATAGAATTAAAAACACTCCACTTTCTTAGTCTTATTCTAATATTTTTTTCCTTGTATAACTATTTTATGCACAGTTGTTTTCTATGGTCACCATGTCCCATATATATAGTTATCACAAAATTTCTATAGGTTTACATATTAGGTTTATTGATATGTTTGCAAAGAAATTAAAATTACTGGTCCGATGTGAAAGGTGCATAGCAACAGTTTACTTGTAATTGTGAATGCTGAATATTGAATCAATTTCCTAGCAGGCTAAATACACGTTTCAAATTTCAAATAAAATCAAAGCTGTATGTATTTATATATACAGAGAACGTCTGCTGAATTTACTGTATTTGAGTCACTATGCGGCTGGAAAGGTCCCCAAATAAATGAAGACAGTAACATGAGTCCATCACCATCACCAATATCTACTAGACCTTCCCTTTCGCATTTATTTTACCTATTAACCGGTCTGATACGCCTTTTTTGTTTAAAACCATTTGCTTTCTTTAGTTTAGTTGATCTAGTTTGGCAAAGGTAGGCATTTCACCAGTGTTTTGAAAACCGGATCGGACCGGCCGGTTGAACCGGTCCGACCGTGACTCGCTGAAGAAACCGAGTCCGGTTCAGTTTAAAACCCGGATTTGATAAAAACCAGTAAAACCGGCTGAAACCCAGTAAAACTGGCTGAAACCCAGTAAAACCGGTGACCCGGTTTAATTTTAAAACCCGGTTCTTAAAAATTAATATACGATTAAGTGTTTTTAATTATTACTAGCTAAAATTTAATATTTTATAATTAGTGTTTAACTATCACTATTTAATTGATATTTTATTTTTCTAAGAAAAAAATGTGAAAAATATATTTTTGACTCTCATATACTATTTTTATTTTACCACATTCTTAAAATTTGAAATGTTAGTTGTAAAATAAATAAATATGTTTGTTTTAGCTGTAAATCATTTGTTTTTTTTTAATTTTTAGTTTACATAGTAATCAGATTTATGTTTTTTATTTATTTTGAGTTAATAAAAAAGAATAGAGAAAGTATTATATGTAGAAGAAATTTTATATAGTATAAATGTATAATTATATACATTTTTTATATAAATAAAAAAACCCGGTTCAACCGGTTGAACCGGTCTAACCAGTCAACCAGTAGCTTCACCGAGTCGGTGTCCGGTCCGGTTTTCAAAACATTGCATTTCACTATTCAAAAGCCTAACTTGGTTCCCATCTATTTGTTGGTATAATACATGTAACATTCTGGTATCTTAATTATTTTGTACGTATGACATTTAAAGCAAAGGTTCTTTGTTCTTCTGGTTTTCATTTCATGTGTAGTTCGACCACACATTGTATAGATTACAAACAATTTCATTTTCGTTGAGACTGGCAATTCACAAGAGAATTAAGGAATAATAATTGATGAGAAATAACTCAAAAGCTTTAGTAGCCAAAATGAAATGACGCAAAAGCTCGAAACTAGTTATCTTGCGGAAGAGTTAACGTCTAATTCACTCAACGGCTGAGACGACAGTTACCTGTTTCCCAGTTGAGACTTAAAAAATGAAGAAGATATCGAGTAGGGAAATACTGCCTTTTCATTACTGTTTCAAGCTCATGCGCCTATCCACCGTAGTTATTGTGAATACTGCCTTTTCAAATCAATTTACTTTCTTTCTTGTATAGGTTCAAATATGTTTTATTCCAGGTTTTTTTTTAATGGAGAAAAGATCAGTTATGAAAATTCCGATTTATATTGTTTTAATTATCTACAAGCTTGTGTGGAGAATTATTTCCTTATTTGAACATATAAAATTGTGTGTATCGATAATTTGATTTGGTATTAGAAATTATGAGAAAAAAACGAAAATATGTCACCTGTACTTGGACGAGTTACTGTATATATACATGTGCGTAATGTGATGTGCCAATGTAAATTGTAGTGAAGGTAGTTGTTTGAGAAGACAGTACGTAGAGTTTGAGTTGTAAAAATATGATTAGACTTTTGTTTTTAGTTTGCTTCTTAGTCCAATGTTTTCACCGAACCCCACTACTACGTGAAACCCGGAGCCTCACGTGCTCTTCTATAACTAGAACTATTTCTGATAATCAGACTTTAGCCTGCTTTGAAGAACCTCAATTGATGAAAGCCAGTTACAAAATAGAACTGCCATTGCCGAACGAAGAACCTCAATTGATGAAAGCCAGTTCCATATATAATAAAAACGATCAGTTTAGCCTGCTTTGAAGAACCTCAATTGATAAAAGCCAGTTACAAAAAAAAACCTCCATGGCTCCATAATATAAAATATTACAAAACTCCTGCTAGCTACATCTACAGTAATATACTAGCCTTACTAGGACATGCATATAATTAGCCAACGCGCGTTAATTATCACTAAATCAGTCAGTGTGTGACTATATATACCCCACATACTACGTAACAATATAAAGCACGACAATTGGTGACAAGAAAATACAAAGCACGACAATCACAATGGACCAGTCCAGTATTCGTAGCCTAAATCCTAATTCGTCATCCACCACTTCCTCGTCATCTTCTTCTTTCCACAGCCACAAGGGCAGAATAAAGGGCAACAAAAATCAGTTCGTGTCCACGTTATCGACGGATCCACAGAGCGTGGCTGCCCGTGAGCGACGCCACCGAATCAGCGACCGTTTGAAGATTCTACAGAGCATGGTTCCTGGTGGTGCGAAGATGGACACCGTCTCTATGCTCAACGAAGCCATTAGCTACGTCAAGTTCTTGAAAGCTCAGATCTGGTTTCACCACAATATGCTTCTTTTCTTCAACGACTACGAAACTACGACGCCTTGTTCTTATTCTCCTGCCGGCGTCAGTGAATTTGAACCAAGACTATTTGACGATGATGACGACTATACGTCTATACCCCTGTAGTGGACACATATTCACAAGGGATGCCACTACTTACGGTTGCCGACCCGGGTAATCCGATGTGGTATAGTTCGGTTAACGATGAGCAAAAAGAAACCATGCATCGACGTGGTTTGGCTTAGTCATCGCCCATATGCAGTGATATGTTCTTACGCGTAGAAAATCTATTAGATGTCCTAGGTTTTTATTGTCCAAATCTTTAAAAACTTTGTTTAATGTATATCTAATATTGAATTATATATTATCTACATCTATATATAGGATGTATTTTGTAGAATGTAATATACTTTTTTTTGTAACAATGAATGTAATATACTTTAACTATAGACTAAATGACTAATTAATTAACCTACGTATATCAAACGTTTGTATCATATTAAACAGGAAAGAGACAATATGTGGAAATTAGTGAATGCAGTGGTACTATATGATGCTAGAAATATTTTATGCAATAACCCATAAAACTGAAATTGTAAGAATATCAACCATAAATTATTTTACCACATAAGTTAATCTCATTTTTATTATTAACTTTAAAATTATTTATTTCCATATTAAATTAGTTGTTAGTAATTTAAATATCAGTCTATATCTTATATGAATTCCACGTTTGTTGGAAAAATAATTTGATCACACATTTTTGTACACTAGTTTATATACAAATATAATAAGTGCGACAAAAAATATTAGTTTTGGACCCCAAAATTTTTAGAAGTATCATACATAAACATAAGTTTCAAATTGTTTAAATTTCTATTTTATTAAAGTCTAAAATATAACTATTTGCTCATTAAAAAGCATATAAACAATTCTAGAGTTAGATGATTATGCTTTAAAAGAGCTTATTAAGATGAACCTAACAGTGATTGAAATAGATCATAACAATTTATTAGGAGCAGAAAATAAAGGGTAGAAGGAATTCAATATCAAGCTCAAATGCTTTTTGGACGATATGATAAAATAGAATGGAGAAAAATTGATTTGAGATGAATTTCGAAATCAACAATGACATAAGACATATTTATAGACATATTTAACCTCAAACACTCTGCTCAGCTTTTAGTCCCTTTGCAGTGTTTGATCTTGTTTTATTGGTTACAAACCGGCGAGGAAAGCGTTGCGGGCACCTTAAGTCGCTTGTAAGGCTTCAAGGAGGAAGAAGTTTGTGGAGTATGCATCAAGCAAACCTGGTCCTCCTCGTGGCTTTGGCTCTGGCAACTAAAACCGGATGTTTCAGTCTTGATCAATCTCAAAGATGGATTCATTTTTGTGTAATTAATTATTTAATGAATATGGGAAAAGATCTTTTGAACTATCATAAGTTTTCATCATCAACATCAACATCAGAAAGACAGAGAGAAGGTAGAGAGATCATCTGTTGTGTATATAAAGAGAAGAGAAAACCATTTCATTATTATTGCTTTAAAAAAAACAGGATGAACAAATGATTGTGTTGAGCTAGAAAGCCTCCTGGCTCCTACTACAGAGTTTGTGTATCTTTTCCCTAGTTACATAGGAAAACTTATGAGACATTGTTGAAGGAAATAACAAAACATGTTTGTTTCTAGTCTTATCTTTGTCTCTATTTGGTAAACACAGGCCATAGATAAGACATCATGTTGCACAACATAGGTTAAGAAAGTGGCTAATGGACTCTCTACATTCAGCTCAATGGTTCAAGTGATGACACTAAAATGAGCAATGATGAAAAAGAAGTTGTTGGAGGAAGATGGTAACTAAGTATTGAGCTTATAAAGAGAGGGGGCATGGTTACCACGAAAGTAGAACGGATGAGTTCGTCGACGACTTAATCAATGGTAGCGCCTTTGACAAAGTCATAGGAGACATTATCTACAACCAATTTCAAACGCTTTGTCGGAAGAAAAGATTTGGACGTGGTTCTTTTGAGTGTTTCCACGTAATACATTCCTATGCTGCCCCACAACTTATACTTGATTTCCAAATTGACCCCATTAGTATTTTACATATTCAGTTTCGTCCTTGATATGCATTTTCTCTATAGAAGATACAAAAAGACAAGACATCAACTACAAAGAGTATCATGATTGGTCTCATGACCAAGAAATCTACATAATAATTCTATTGTTGGAAACTCTCAGAAAATAGCATTCTACTTTTTAGGATATCTTCAATTATGATATATATATAAACAAGACCAAGATTGCAGGTAGGTATAGTTGTGTTAGGTAAAGAGCTCTGAAGTATCACGATATGGTTCGTCAGTTGTTCAACTTAAAGAGACCCATGAAAACCAATTGATTTTTCTGCCTCAAAGAGAGGAAGAATCTCTAGATAGTATGTACCCCCATTGCCTTTGTCTCATCCGCAGGAACTTGATGAATGCCTAAGTAATAAGTTATAGAGTCAGTTCTGTGCTTGCGGATCGAGTGTGTGAGAGTGCCTACCTTAATATCTGGAGATTCAAGTGCTCTTGCAAAACTGTAGCCGAGCACAGTTTTCAATGTGCCGGATATAACTTTGCATATGATTCGCCACGCATCATGTTTTGGACCAGGACCAGTAAATTTTTTGGTCATCGCAAAACCAAAATGGGAGTTAGATAGAGTTGTGCAGTGTTTGAAATCGAGGCGTCACAATGTTCTTCTTCTAGTAGAGCCTTCTAGTAAATTTCTCTTTAGTGTTGACTCTCTACTTGAGATATAACCCTTTACATCGTCCTATGTATGAGCGTGATACCTACTTCGAAAACTCCTATGTAGAGATCAAAGAAGATGTCTCCAAGACGGTAGATTCTCTGGTAAGTCCCATTCATATTAAATATTATAATTATAATTATTAAATGGTAGTTATTTAACCTCTCTCTCTCTCTCTCACAGAGCGTATCCCAACCGTCAAAGGGGTTAGGACAGCCATCTTCTGGGATGCCGTGGATTGCCCATTCCCTCCTTCTTCTACCCCTGACCAGATCTACCACTCCATCTCATCCTTTCTTATGGAAAGGGAGTTTAGTGATAAGATTACAATCTGGGCCTATCTTGATGATGATGACAAGAGAGGGTCTTGGGGTGGTGACAAAACGTGGGCTTCCAGAATCTACTTTCTTCCCGTTCCCGCAGGTGATCCATCATTCCCACTCTTTATATCTATCTCACTTCCATTCATTCATTTATGTATAAATAAATATTTATTTTTGTTTTATATTATTTTCCAGCCTCGAGACGTATCAGAATGTTAAATGACATTACTTTATGGAAATGGGACTCTCCTCGGTTGAAAAGGCGTTGTGAAGCTAGTTTGATCCTAGTCTCAGACCAGTTCAAAGAGGACGACGTCTACTACAGAGATATGCTTCAAAGAATGGGTAACAGGGGTTACTTTGTTGTCTTAGTCACTCCCACTCTTGACATCAACAAACCAGAAAGCCCCGAATGGCCTGGATTGCTAATAGATGAAGGCCCATACGTTTTTGATAAAGTAGTAACACAGCATGAATCCGCGGAAGAAGACCTAACACCTACTGAGGAGGAGCTTCCGATGGATTACGACCCTTTTGGTGATCAAGCAAGCAGCGATAGCTCTGAAAATGAAGAGGGCCGTCAATTCTGGAAACCTCCGACTGATGAGGAAGTTTCCAAGCTGATACCAAGCCCTGAAGAACCACCCCTGTATCGCTGGATCCCCATACTCTCATGTACAAACTAGCAATCCTATTTCCCGAACCCGCCGATGAAGAAACACCCTTGTATCTCTGGGATCCCCATGCTCAGATGATGAACAAACTAGAAAGCCTATCATCCTTCCCCAAAGAGCATGAAGCCGCCGCCGAAGATGAGACACCCCACAGACTTGCCACGCATGGCATTTGTCGCTTCGAAACTGAGGACATCAAGTAATTTTTCTTTTCCAAATTTTTATCGTACATCATGTAATTTTTTTTCTAATATTTTATTTACGTACATAGCAAGCTTTTTCTTCTGTCGTTTTATCTGTCACTATATCCATTCTTATAATAGACAGAACTAAATCAAATATTCATCGAAAGTAAACAAAGGTATTATATTTGATGCACAACCACCGGAAGAACAATAGTTCAAACATAATTGAATTGATAAACTGGGGTTATAGCAGTTTTGGTAAAAAAATTTAGGTCAACAACACAAATTCGTTTTAGAAACCACCAGGATTCAACTAAGTATATATACTTTTGTTTTTGTTAAGAAATAGGTAGTTATTTCAAAATCTGGTTTTCTTAAAATTTAGGGAATCCATTTTTAAAAAAATACTTGACTGGTAAAGAAACTGTTTTGGAGAAACAAAATAAAATTGTTTTAATTAAAAACCACAAACAATCAAATAGATTTTACTTAAGAATCGTAAAAACAAGTCAAATATGTAATTTTAATGGGTTGTTATTTTGGTTACGATTCATTTTATATATAATTTTGTTTTTTGCTTGAAAGATTTAAAGTTTCTTCTCTATATTTTAGTAAAGAAAGCAAATTTGAAGGACGAAAACCCAAAATGGTGAAAGAAAAAAACTTAAACTATAGTATATGGATTTATTCGGACTTTATGGTAGAGAACACAATTATTGAAATTAGAATGAAAAAGCAACTTTTATTCCACGATAAACCGTAATAATTGGATGAAACTACCAAAGCAATTAAAACCAACGGTTGAAAAGTAAAACCAGTAGGAAAACAAACAAGAGTAGTAACTAAACAGGAAAACAATGTGATTTAAAGATGCGTGAGGCCCACTCAAGATCCGTTTCTCTAGATTCTCCCTCTCTCTCTCTTACTACTGAGGGTTTGGGGGACGACCATTAGCAGCAGCGACGCGTGAGCCCCACTCAAGCAACTCTTTGCTCGTATCATCTTTATGAACTATCACTTCGATGAAACAAAGAGAATCCTTCTTCTCCGTTGTAGCTGTCTTAATCGCCTCAACAAGCTCCTCCTCGTATCTCACCTTTGTCGTCCAGCATTTGCCTTCACCGTTATGAATGGCATCGACGAGACCAGTGTAGTTCCAGTTCTTGATCACGTTGTATGGACCGTCATGAATCTCCACTTCAATTGTGTAGCCACCGTTGTTAATCAGGAAGATGATTGTTTTCTGACCGTTACGCAGCATGGTGGATACGTCCTGAGCCGTCACCTGGAAACTTCCATCTCCGATGAAAGCCAACACTCGCTTCTCCGGTACAGCTTGTGCGTATCCCAGAGTCGCACCAACAGACCACCCGATGGATCCATACTGCATCTGAAACTCGTACCTAGAATTAAACACAAAACTGATATTGAATTATGTAAAAATAAAAAAAAAATATTACAATGCAAAAGATTATTAGAGTGTTTGTGTAAAATACGTACCCACATCCTTTGGGCAGCTTTAGTTTCTGGCAGTTAAACCAAGAATCACCAGTTTCAGCAATGACAGCTGTTTCACTAGAGAGCATCTTCTGAATGTGCTGGAACATTGCGTTGACTCTCAAAGGCTCTTTTGGTTTGCAGTTCAATGGCTTACCTTCAGGGACAAAGATCCTATGGTAATTCTCATAAGCCGTCTCGTTACGCTTCACCCTCTTAGCCAACTCAGTGAAGAAATCGCTCATGAGAACGCACCCGAAGGTCTGACCATTGGCGATAGTGACACGGTCAGGATGCACAACGATGGCTTTCTCTTTCTTGAGGAGAAGAGAGTAACCCACAGAGCTGTAGTCGTTGAAGATCGGGCCTGCGAAGATGTAGGCATCTGCAGATTCCACAATCTCGGAGCAGAAGGGAGTGCTCACTGCTCCCCAGTAAGTTCCGATGAAGTGAGGATGGTGCTCCGGGACTAGGCCCTTCGCGGATGGCATCACCGCCATGGCGTAGCCAGAAGCGTCTGCTAGGTCGACAAAAGCATCGCTGGCTTTGGCTACACGTAACTTGACACCACCAACCATTACCGGCTTCACGGCCTTGTTCAGAAACTCCAACGTCGCTTCTACCGCAGCTTCTAGGCCCATCTTGTTGCTCAATCTATAAAAACAAAAAAAAAATACATTAAATTGAAAAAAAACATTTGAAATGTTGATTAGTCAATGTGGATAGAAAGGAGTGTTACCTTGGAGTAAGGGAGAAGGGAACAGGATCACGGATGAAAGTAGGATGAGGAGCAGCAGCTAAGTTGCAGCTGATGCTAATGTAAACAGGCTTGCTCTCTTTAAGAGCCGTTGAAATGGCCTTGTCGATCTGTTCATGAGCATCTTCCAAATTGTTCACCACCGCCTATAACAAAAAATATATATTAATTACTAAAATATACAAAATATAACATTAGTAAATCAAATTCATATATAATATTATTTACTAAAATATATATGTTTAATATTGATGATGATATATACCTGGTGGCAAGTAACGGTCTGGAAACACCGAAGCTCTTGGCTAAAATCAGGTAAACCGATGGTGTGATGGAGAATACGGTTAGTGCCAAAATCGTTGGAGTTAGGACCTCCAACGATACATATAACCGGCAGGTTCTCGCTGTACGCACCAGCGATGGCGTTCAAGACGCTCAGCCCACCCACCGTGAACGTCACGACGCAAGCGCCAACTCCACGGGATCGAGCGTAACCGTCGGCAGCGTAGCCGGCGTTCAGCTCGTTGCAGCAGCCGATGTTCTTGAGCTCCGGCTCGGCGATGAGGTGGTCCAGCAGGGTTAGGTTAAAATCTCCCGGAACAGAGAAGATGTCGGTGACTCCAGCCTGGACAAGACGTCGGGCCAAGTGACGCCCGAGCGTGGCTTCGGAGGAGGCGACGGAGGGAGCAGAGTCGTGGATGGTAGCGACGGCGCCGCTTGGTGGACTACCGACGTCGCCGTTGGTAGGCTTGCACGCGTCGATGGATCCGATTTTGGTGTCCATTACGGAGAGAAAGGAATATGAGTAATAGAGAATGTGTTTACTTGTGTGTTTGTGTGTGAGTAATGGAATGGGAACGATGGTGCTGGCTTTTATATATAGTTGGGGGTGAGTGTGTTGAAAATATACGTAAGGTTTTTTACTTGCGCAAAAAGTAAATTAGTAAATATCTGTAGAATAAAATTAAATACAAATGCTTTAACTCCTTTCTTTTTATTTTATTTGTTTCTCAATTTTAGTAATTAATCAACAATAATGTACACGCTGTAGCCAGCGTGTTACATTCAAATATTATCGTACATAGTTTTTCTGAATCTTTTAGCTGACTAATTTGTATGATTTGCTTTCCTTTTATTAGGTTCACATTTTACAAAACTATTCATAATTAAGAAATTTATGTCTTTCGTAATTATATGAGCATAATATATATATATATATATATATATATATACTTGAATGGACCCATCCTTCAAAACCATCTTCTTGTTTGTTTTCACAAACCAACTGAGTCGCTAGTATTCTCATTTCTAACTTGGCATCTCCTATATTTAGAGTGGATTGCTTTTAATCATATAGTTTCGGTTTTAAAATATTACTAATTAAATCACAAACCAGTAGAAGATCAAATGATATTTGAGTACTTAGCAAAGTTGCTGTAAAGGCGATGTATTGTTTCCATGGTTTTGATAGGGAATGTAAAATTATTAGTATTCTTATTTTATTTTCTTGGGAATATTGTAAAACTAATATTATGTATCAAAGTGTCAAAAAATATTTTGGTTCAAATTACAGTACGTTTAACTTGTAGATCTTTTATATTTGGTGAGTAATAAATTTTTGTATGCTCTAAACTTGTTTTCCAAGGTTACTGCTACCAAAAGATGCATTAATCTTCTCTTCCAAAAACATCAATTCATCATAATTCTTGTGATTCTCTTCTTAATTTTGGTATTTGTAAGCTAATTAATTATACGTGAGAGCAAAGTTACAAAATACCCATTTCCAAATTTAAATCTGTGATAGTGTGATCTAATTTTCTTACTGTCACTTTAATTTGAGTATTTAATTATTATTTTGATGTTTATATAGTTAACATTAAATTCATTAATTTTACATCCGGGAAAAGCAAACGGCATATTGTAGTTATCTTCAGTTTTTCCCTGGGAGTGAATATCTCCACTGACAACAACTAGATGGTCATTTTGTTAGTATATTATATGATGTAAGAACTTTGTTTTAATTGTAATTTGTTTAATTAGTATACAGCATATAATCTATTCTATTAAAACAGAAGTACAAAAAAAACTTACCTATTCTTAAACATTCTATTATAATATTTACTTTCCTTTTTATACTCATCCTAACTACTTCATTAATTTTACATTTATAACTTCCAGCACTTATTAGATTTTTGGTACTTCAAATAACGATAAAATATATCCAAATTGATTTTCAAATTAATTTATGTTAAAACAACTAATTAGTAAATATTAAAAATAATTAATGCGGACCAATATTTATTTTTTTCATGTTAAACATGAATTAACTAATTAACTAATATACTCGGCGGGTGTTTATCATCTATCTTATTAAATCTAAAATACAGAAAGAAAATCATTCCTTCAAGTTAGAAACTGCAGATTTTTCCATTAAGATTCTAACTATTCCTAAATTTTAGCATTAAAATATTCTAACTAAAATATATATCATTAATTATGAAAATAATGTTTACTTATAAAAAATAAAAATAAATATCCGCTCGGACGAGCGGGTCAAGCTCTAGTTTTATTATTAAGTATGTTCTTGTCAAATGCAAAGAGACTTGATACCAATTCGTCAACAATAAACACATCTGGACCATTATCCTTTTTGGACGCTTGGACCATCATGGGTTCCAAGAATATTCCGAGTTTTACTGTATGATCTTCTATATAGTTATACACATATCTAATTACATTTACATCTGAACATGTACCTAGCTATAGTTTATTTTTCCAAGTAAATTGGCTGTGTGTTAGGGTTCGATCAACCATGTCCGTTGTTGCATTGCCTCTTTACAAGCATAGAACACTAACTATCTGTTTAATGTTTTCTTATAAAAGAAAATTGTTATTACTATTAAAAATATTGTTAATCGTCGTCGGCGACGAAAAATGAAATACTGTCATGTTAATATAATAATATGACGGGCACCCACCCATATAATATGTCTCGTTGTTTATTACGCAAACCAACGGAGTTGCTGGTAACATCCTTTTCCCAACTTGATTGATTACAGATTATTGATTATTATATTTCTCCATTGATAACATGCTTAAGGCTAAGTACCTATAAACTACTATTGGTTTCTATTCTAGTTTTGAAAATTAAACAAACCACTGCGACCGTGATTTCTGGCAATAATCGTGTGTGTTTTAAACACGTACTGATGACATCTTGTGCTGAAATTATATAGCCGTACACTCGTACTGGACTATACTGACGCCACAAGAAATATTCTTCCGAGCCATTGAGATACTACACGTCTACACCGCCCACGATGAATACCATGATGACGTAGCCATACGACAACCAACGCTTTCGTTGTTAAAGTAATTTCTATTTCGAGTAGTTTTGCAATTATAAAATCGAACAAGATTCGAGTATCAGCTAATCCGCCAGAATCAGCGTGATTCACAAGAAAACTGCGGATTGTTTTTTTATTTGAAAACGCAAGGCGATGACAAATTTAAATGTCAGGCATGTGATGCTAGAAAAGTCAACAAAACTATATCTAAAAAAAAACAGGGTTGTTACTTTCAGCTAGAACAAATTTAACTGAAGAAATAATAATAATAACTATCAAAACCATCTATACTATTAAAACTGAAGTACAAAAAAAATTAATCCTAAATTTTCTACAATAATTACATAGATATGCCACTGGATTTAAACTCTAAAGGCTTAGTGCATCACATAACAATTACTCCGCTTATAATCTAACCGTAATTAAAGTTACTTAGCCCAATAACTGAGTGGTCTGGTTTAGAATCAAATAAAATGTTATGGGCCCAGATCACACAACTTTATTCAACATTAAATTCACGAAACATGTGAATTAACCAACATCAAACCACAAACATTACAAACCAAAACGTCAAATAATAAGTTTGAGAAAACATGGAATTTAATATAGATGAGATAATGTATTTTCACATCGACCATTTCTTAACATTTTTTTTTTGCAACTACTATTTCTTAACATTTGTTTCTTAGTTGAATATGAAAATCAACATTATGTATATTAATGCAAACTGAGTACGGTTTAGCGATTTTAAAACATACTCAATTTATAATTTGTTTAAATTATTAGGTTTCTAAGTTTAAATGATAACGACATCAGAAGATTTAATCCGAGTACAAAATAAAAAATAATCAGAAGATTTAATCCATCCAAAATTGAAACTAAATTTTCCAAAAACGATTCCTACTTATACGCAATAATGATTAACTGGAAATATATAACTAAATATTCCTTTTCGAAAACAAAATAACATTATGAATTTTTTTTTATTTCTACGCAGTCTTAATAAATTAAATGATATTAATTAACTGACACAATCATCATATTATGTTTTAAAATATTGTAAAACACGAAAACTATATCTATTTATTAAATTTGAAGTACACATTGGAAATGCTTGAAAACAAGTACAAATTAGGTTTGTTTGGAAACATAAATAACAATTTTAAAAAGATATTTGTATGGAAACTTGGATAACACTTTAACAAAATAAGTTTGTTTGGAAACATGAATATCAATTTAAAAAGAAGTTTGTTTGGAAACATGAATAACAGTATAAAAAGATATAATATTGTTTGGAAACATAGATAGTAATATATTAAAAATAAACTAAATTCATATTATTAAAAAAATTGGAAATCTATTATAATATGAGAAACTATTTATTTGTGTCAACTTTAAAATATACGAAAATGAGTTAATCTAATTATCCAAAAATATCATTTGTCTAAAATAATCATAAAACAAAATTTAATCTTTATATACATATTTCAAATCAAAATAATAATTTAAAGTTGATTTATATATAAAATTGATTTAAAATATACATATATTCAAAAAATTAATTTTACTAAAATATTATCCAATAACTATTATTAAAAATGTTTTCAATATATGTGATTATTGAAAATATAATATATGTGATTACTTATATGATAGTACGTATAAAATACTATTAATTATATGTTTGATGTATTTTTTAAGAAAAAAAATATATTGTGAATTAGGGTTGGGTGTTCGGGTACCCATTTGGGTTCGGTTTAAGTCTTTCTGGATTTCGAGTTTTCAGGGTCAAAAATTTCAGTCTCATTCGGATATTTCTAAATTCGGTTTCAGTTCTCTAAATACCAAAATTTTGATAATTAATAGATTTCGGTTCGGGTCTTTTACTTCTTTTTCCATCAGTTCGATTTTTTAGATTCAGATTTTTTGCCCAACTCTAATATTGATATCAAAACAACATATTTTATAAAATATACACCCGCACGGGTGTGCGGATCAAAAATCTAGTTTCACTTTAAATATGCAAGCTCAACTGCAATCTACGGAACTAGTGTCAGAAACAATTTCCAAATCTAAACAGTTTGAAGTGAATAGATCATCAAACCACATTGGTAGGGTTTAGAGTTTTATTACATAGGATTCAACGAAGATGAACTGAAAATCGAAGCACAGTATCAAGAGCTAGAGGAAGAACGCTATTATTAACATTAAAAGAATTTACATTCATGTTCATTAGGCTTGCATACA
Source organism: Raphanus sativus (assembly GCF_000801105.2). Taxonomy (NCBI): domain Eukaryota; kingdom Viridiplantae; phylum Streptophyta; class Magnoliopsida; order Brassicales; family Brassicaceae; genus Raphanus; species Raphanus sativus. Next base: position 24,753,472 of record NC_079512.1, on the reverse strand, counting down.
CGGATGTGTTTACACCAAATGAGTTTGATCTTTTTTTTGTCACTATCTTGAAACGTAGACCCTGTAAACTAAACCGATAATTCCGTATACATATGGTCAACAAATGATGATTGTTTTTTTACGCTAAACTGTTTATCACTATATTCACATATGTGCTATATAAATGAGTTTTGAACTATTGAAGATTCTATTCAAGAACTTAATGTGTTCCAAAGGTTCGCTATTCATCCGGTTACAAATCCATCTTCACCCATTGAAAACAATCCATTACAAATGTAACAAAAAAAGTCATAGATTTCTCGTGCATTCTATTGCCCAAATGAAAACTTTTATCTGCGAATGAAGTGATGAGTGACTTGCATGCATATTTCTCGTTCCCATTAAACCATCAAATCTTTCCAGTATATTATACCATCCTTGTACTGAAAAATTATCAAGTTTTTCCGTGATATATCCGTAAATACTATATACGTAAATACTATATGGGATAATCTATCACTGCTACTATTAACGAGTTTGATCTATTCTATGTGTGAGAATTCTCTACCTCAGTCCAACGTAACAACTATATTTCTGCCAATTTGAAACCATCTCTCCGAGCAATATCCAAATTCGAGAGATACTCCCCCAAGTCGAAATTATCGCTGCCAAATGAGTTCCATCTAGTAAATCAATATACATTTGTAACTTTTTTGTTTATAGTGTTTTCATGTATTTAGTTAATTTTATTTTGACAAAGAACAATGCAACCAATTACATTTTTAGTATTTACCATTTGTATTTAAAATAATAAGTAAATTATATTTTAATGTTACTTTTGAGGGGAAATTATTTTTTAATATGTGTAATCATATAATATGAAATTGGAGTATTTAATAAAGGAGCAACCCGAACTTTCGTCTGACTTTGCCTTGAGGTTTACAATCAAATCACAGGGGAAAGTTTCCAGTCGGTTAGAAAATGTGAGTACTTGCATCGCAGCGCTCTTAACTTTTCTATTGTTAAAGTTTGTATTGTCTACTACAAGTTGGAAGATTTTAAGAGTGTTTTACAGTTCAAAAAATTATTATTGAACTAGGGACTTCCATCGGGTTATTTACGCAAACTGTGGAGATTTTCAATTGTTTGGACATTTGGATCTTTAGGGGAAAATAAAATACATGCCGACTAATTCTGTAAAGTCAAAACTTCCATCTCCGGGCCGGGTCACTATTTGCTATGCCTAGTTTTTAGGATTATAGTATGATAAATTACAAATTTGTTTTTAAAAAAGATGTAGCAGCAAAAGAAAAGATCGATTAATTGAAAAAAGTAACCGATCAAGCAATTCTTCACGCAGCCATAAAACGATTTTGGCAACTGGGAAAAAGAGAGAAATCGATATTCGATTCACTCGGCAAAAAGTTGCCTTTGTATTTAAAAATATAATAGATTACATTATGTGACAAACCCAAAAGTTGGATAGATTTTAAGAGTGTTTTACAGTAAAAAAAATATTATTGATAATGGGCCTTCCATTGGGTTATTTACACAAACTTTGGAGCTTTTTAATTGTTGAACATTTGAATTCTTTAGGCCCAAATCAAATACAGTAAAATCAAAACATCTATTCAGGGCCGGAAGAGTATTTATTATTTATAGTTTTTAGGATTACAATATGTTAAATCACAAATTTGTATTTTTTTAAAAACAATGTGGCAGCAAAAGAAAAGATCGATTATATTGAAAAATTCATAACCTATCTAAGTATTCTTCAAGCAGCCATAATGATTTTGGCAACTGGGAAAAAGAGAGATATCGATATTCGATTCACTCGGCAAAAAGTTGCCTTCGTATTTAAAACAATAATGGAATACATTACAATGTAACAAAAACCATAAAACAATTACATATCAAATTATACAGGTGAAAAAGGAGAGCATACGGCTATAATGACTTCCGGAAAATCAAACGATATAATAACAAATTCCAATTTAAACAAAAAAGAATATTTCCCATCAGAGTAACTATGACAATATAGCATCATATGAATATGATTTAATCAATCAGATCCATAGCTTTTAATAAGTAATCCTCACTAGGAAATTTTATGTTAAAAACTGGTACTACTAATAAAAACAAATAGCCTCAGATTCATAAATTCAATAGTAACGTCATGACTTTGATCAGGACAAGCCTACGAAAATCATCACCGGCAGTTAACCAAAATATTGTTTTTCTTCAAGAAAAAAAAGTAAAATATATCATTCTTCCTACGCTGCAGCGTATAGTAATCTGACGCTGCAGACCAGCGTGTAAGTTGAGTTTATCTCGCTTCAATATGAACGAGCCGATGAGGAACTTCAATAAGAATCCAATCAGCCAGAGAATGAAGCTTTAACATCCCAAAAATAAATAACAAAAAAATTGAATTCAAATCCTCTAAAATTCTGGAAGAAAAAAACAAAATAAATCAAAAACAGATTGAATTTTCAGCTAAATCAAAGAAGATAAGATATCAAATTTAGTTGTAATATGAAAAAGATGATGAAGGAAGAAGCGATTATATACAACTTCCTCGTGACGGCGATGAGTTCCATTAGGGTTACCATCGGACTGTCACACGCATAGCTCTCTAATCTAATTAAATGAAATGGGTTTTATTACTGCAGGCCCATGTTTCCAATTATAGGCCTCAGCCCATCTTGCCCTTGTGCTTTATCAGATGTCGTTTATGTCACAACGAAGCGGGTCATTTTTTGGGTTTGATCGGGTGCACAATCTGGTTTACTACGGTTCGGTTTTGGTTATTGGATTTATAAAATAATCAAACCAAACGATTTACACACTTCCAACCAATAAAATGATCTGATAACTTGCACTAACCCATTGGACTTTTCTTTTTCTTTGTTTTTTTTTTCTGAATTATTTTTCCTTTTTTGAATTTTCTCCACGTCTCGTTTACCACGTTACAACCACATCATCATCAGTTTCCTATGGCTTTTTTCTTATTTACAAATGAGCCAATAGGATACGGTTCCACGTATCGGGCAATCCAGGGAGGCACCAATGTATGCAATCAGCGTGACGCATAGGATCAGCCCTCTCCTCAGCCGTTAGCATCTTGCCCCCTGTCTCCGTGTAGACGGATGTGTGCGCGTCGATGCGGTACTCGGAGAGCTGCGTAATGTTAATGACTGTCACGTGCGTGGCCATGTGCTTCACGACGCTTGAAACCACTTTCATCAGCTCCTTGCTGGAGCCAGTCCCCCAAAAGCTCTTATCTTTTACTGGCTCCGTCTCGTTGAAACACTTCGGCCCGTTTGGCTTCCCCCAATCCGCACTCCTGCACGTTTCACACAAACATTACTTTACGGTTAATCACAAAAATACAGATTGTTTTATTATGTTAGAATCATTTCTATATATATTAACCATTGTTTGTGATAATTCGACATGCCAGAGCTTCGGTACAGACTGCAAGAAACTGATTGCTATGATCAAGGAGCCTTACGCTTGGCCAAGCTTTGCCACGGAATTGAAGAGGATAGAAACGGTATTGATATACTTCCCGAATTTCAACATCTCTTATGTTTCTCGAGCGCGCAATCAATTTTCAGATTTTTTAGCTAATACAGCTAGATCCTTCTATAAGAAATTATTTTTTATTGGTTATTCTATTTCGGTCTGGTCAGCAGATCACCTCAAGTTTGAGCAATAGAATAACCGTAAAAAAAAAAACCATTGTTTGTGATATTGATGTGTTTGCATTACGCATTTACGTCTGCAACCGCTGATATTTATTAAATTGTTTTTAAAAAAAAAACTAAGCACCTAAATAATTAAGACTAGATGTGTTTTACCTAGAATGAGTAGGAGACATGGTGGTGAAGAAGACTTTGGTCTTGTTAGAGTCAACGGTAGAGTCAACCCAATTAGCCCATGTCTTGAGACCTAGCCTGTAAGCCACTGCTGTGTCCAAAGCCTCCGCACCTCTCTCCCCATTTCCAAACGAACCCCACAAAGCTTTCATTCTGATTCCACTCATCCACCAAACATAAGTGTTGAAAACTAGAATGTCAGCTCCTTCCCAATGCTTGGATCGATCTTTCACTGAATCCACTTTCACTATCCTTTTCTTCAAATCCAAAATCACAGGCAAATCCGTGTTCGATTCCACAATATACGGTGCCCAGTAGAACTCTATACTCGCATTGTATTCCTATAATTAAAAGAGGAGAAGATTAAAATTCTAAGCTTTGCTTGCTATACAAGGTACATATGTGACCTAACAAGGTTTACGCAGTTACAAACGTACGTACCTTTGCTTTAAATACAAAGTATTTTTGGTCAAGCTTCATTGATTTTTCTCCTTCGGGTATAATTGATTCAACCAAACACACGAACGATTCCCATTGGCTTCGTTGTAACGAATCTCCGACAAAGAGTAATCTTTTTCCTCTCAGTTTATTCATTGCTAACTTCGCGCTAAATCTTTTTCAAGAATCAAGACGAAAGAAAAATTAGAGATTCTGACTTAAAGCCATAGTTAATTAACCTGACTAAATAGGCTTTGGAGTATATCTAGTTACCGTGGGATAGTACAATCATCAGGCTGCCATTCCCATCGAAGATAATCAGTTTCTGGTCTTCCGTTTTTCGTACATGAGAATTGACGGTCGATGTATGGACATGACTCATCGGTGTAGAGTGGCTCAGCTGAGCTATTGTAAACCCATTTCCCGGCTGCAACATTACACTCTTCTGGATCGAATTCGAATCTGTCGTCCACCACATCCATATTTTGTGATCTCTCCTCCCTTATTTTCTCCTCTGCTACTTTTTCTTCTCGAACTTTCTCCTCTTGAATTCTCTCCTCTGTCCAACAAGAAAAAAAACAGGAAAAACAAAACTGTAAGATTACTTGTACCCCAAGACAAAAAAAAATCATGCGATTACTTGCGCGGCAAGAGAATCAGGCAAAGACAGAGTTTGAGAAATGGTTTCCCGTATATTCTTACTAGGTTTCGAGCTAATGTCTTTCCTAGGACAAGACTTCAACTTGAGGACATTAGAAGACGAAGTGGAAGAGGACATCAAGCTGATTCTTTCGGTGTATAAGAGAACAATGAACATAAAACCACAGAGAACGAGAACGATGATGGAGAGAGGAATCTTGGCTCCTCTGCTAGGAACCAAGAAGCTCATAGTGGCAATTCCGTTAATTTTTCTGTGGAAAACGTGTCGGGTTAGGAAATTAAAGAGGGAGTGTTTAGTTTATATTTGGGAAATTAAGGATTGAGTAGGAGTGAAGCTAAAGTCATGTTTGGATGTGTTCCCTCCCATCTTTTTCCTAATTTAATAAACATGCGGTTAGGGAGGTTAAGCTTTGATATGATTGGGTTTTTTTTCTATTGATTATAATCTGTAAACGTGAATTGCACATTGTCATCCATTACGTCATTTTCGCCATAGAATAGATCCTTATGACGTCTTCCGTTTGATTGTATCTTTTCATCGAGTATTTTTTATGTACTGTCATCATATTAGAGTTCATGTTTGATACTGAAAAGAAAAAAAATTAGTGTCAAACTTAAACATACATCTTTGGAAAAACATGACTTCCATGAAAATTGACACGCACGGAAGTTATGAAAGAAAATGTCAATTTGATTAGGAGGGTTAATCAATGGCTAATCAATAATCATTCTTAAAATGTCGTTTCAAGTGAGGACCATATAGTTGACGAATTGCTATCTTGGCCATCGTCAGCAGCTTAAATGGAGAAAACATATAATCCAATTTGTCAATGGCACATGAAAACGAAATGAACATACACCAACAATAGCTGGTGTTGCTTGTAAAACCATCAATAGTTTCTTTTAGCTATTTTAGTTTTGATGATAATTAAATCAGTTACGAAAGGCAAACACACAAATCATGAGGTTTCTACTTTCGCAATTAATAATGCACATAGTGGGAAATGTTGCAACATACTTTTCGTCATTGGTCTTGTTTAAGATTAGAATGAACACACAAAATTAAGGTATAAAAAATGGAGATGCGGGGTATCGATCCCCGTACCTCTCGCATGCTAAGCGAGCGCTCTACCATCTGAGCTACATCCCCAACGTTGATAGTCATTAGAAACTCTTTCATTTTTCAAGAACGAACCACAAGTTGTTTCCATATATTTGAGCTAATAATGGGATTTTTGATATTCTAGAAGATTGGGGCATTTCCATCGAATAGATAGTTCGAACTTCACATGTGAAATTGTTTGAAATTACGACGATGAGTAATATATGAGAAACAAATAGTAAATGCATACGTCTAACTCTTAAGGAGACTCTTTCTTTTTGACAAAAACTCTTCAAGGATACTGAATTTTTGAGAAAACAAATGTTACCATATACTATATATCGGCAGTGCTAAACTATCTATATTGTGAAAAAAACCACGAGAAGCTAAAAAATCAAGCCATTTTTACTTGAATCGGTTATTTGTGAGGCTGTGAGCTAGTTACGGTAGCCTAAGACTACTCAAGCTTGATGTTTATCATGACAAACCTGTACGAGTATGCTTTGTATGATAGTCAAACAACGTTGCGCGTTAGTCCGAATTCTGTTTTCCACACATACGTACGAATATAAGATTCAAAGCTACTCAGTGGCGAGAGCCTATGTACATTTTGGGTGGGCAGTTGCTCCATATGATATTTCTAAGTTTTGTAATTGTGTACCAGTTTTTAATAATGTCTCTGTCTATATTTTAAATTGTACATTGGTATTAAATTTTTGCCCCATATGAAAACAGCTTCTAGATCGGCCACTAAAAATACTCGTTTGCATTCATTTCTTCTCAAATTTGATATGGAAGACTTTCATGTTCTAACTCGACAGGAGCTTCATATTAGGAATAAAACAAAAGTATTAGGAAGCATCTGAAATTGTACATGCACGACTTTCACGTTCTAATCAGGACTCGTATTGGGTAGGTTTTGTCCCTTGGTTACGTAATATAGTTGATTTTGCATAATTATTACCCTGCCTGTTGTTTGCTAAAGCACTATTTAAAATCATTATAATATTCTAAATATTTAATAATATTCTAAATATTTATTGAGAAATAACTACTTAAATAAACTATTTTAATAATTTCAGTATGAACATTAGTTTTCTTTTTTGGAATACATGTATCATGTATGAACATTAGGTTATACTGCTAACTCTTTCACTATGCCAAACAATATACCAAGTTTTGTATTTTGGTTTTCTGATTAATGTTTGTTAACTTATGAAATCCAAACGTATGAAAATTTTACTTCAATACACATTTACGTAAAATTTATGATGAATTGTTATTTGCTTTTCATTTTTATTTGTAGATGAGATATTAATTTACTTCTCAAAAAGAAAAAGGTACTAGTGTTAATTTGGAGACTTGCGTAGAAGAAAGAGACACATGTGCATTGGTCGATCGAGAGAGCTGATAAGCTTGGCAAGTCTCATCGTGGCAATCTTTTCACGCGCGTCAGAGAATTATTTAGATTAGTCTCTTTTTCCTGTGTGAACTAAGCGACCAAACTGCTTTCTACTTCAGCTTTGAAAATGACGCCACGCAGATAAAAACTTATCGTGTTTTTAATTTGAAATATGTGTAAAAAGGAAAAGCAGAAAGGTATGTGTAAATATTTTATACCATCTTTTTTCTTTTTTATAACACTTCGAATTTGAATATGGAATCTTTCACCTCACAAAATAAATAGTTAGATGGTAAAGCGGTAAAAGCTCTGGTTTTAAAGAAAAAAGAAACTAAATTTGAGATTTCTTGAAAACATGTCAATTAGCATCATATCCTAAAAAGACCACAAAAATACTATTTTGTTTCACCCTTTATACATGTATTATACGACGAATACTTTTATTTTAAAAAAAAATCAAATTGATTTTTGAATTGGCCAAAGAATAGATCAAACAATAATATATATAGCTCCTTTATAATGAATAGTATTTGTTATCACGTACTTGGATTATCCATCATTTACACATAATTATCCATCATTGGAGCTTAATGTATCCAATCACACGCAGTTATTACATCAAGCTTGGTAACAAAAAAAATTATAATACCTTCAAGCTAATTCCTCTAAACCTCTAATGTTAGATTTATGCTTTTACAATAATAAAGTGAAATAATATGTTTGGAATAGGCCTTTTGTGACTTTATAGTATTCATCTTTTGAAGATTCTAACTACTATTTGAAAACTTGATCCCGCCAGTCTTGTATATATGAAAAGATTCGATTTTTTTTTTCGGTAAAATGTTAAAAAAAAAAGATTCGATATTATTGCTCAAATCATTATAATTATATATAATTGATCAACCTAATTGTTGTATCGTGCAGTGCACAATGAGAATCAAACTAGAGGACTCGATTAATTTTGTTAACATACTACCATTCTTGCTAACCATCTTTGTTACTTCTAAAAACAAAATGCCTTTCGTATAAACGTAAGTTTGAATATGACATAAATTACTAACATCTTAAGAAAATAAAGAATTATGAACGTCTAACAAAAAGCTAAACAATCATTCTATATTAGACTTATCTGCTATTATACATTTTAGTTTATATACGGTTCGAACAATACTTTAAAATGAAATTAAATTGACATTTGAATTTTCTTATCTCTTATAACTCAATCACATATGACACGCTAAAGCTTTAATTAAATCAACAAGAACAAAACTCGACCTGTTCAGAACTTAACTACGTGACTGAAAAAAAAATCTTCTATTGCATGACCTTTATTTTGAAATAACTGATAAGGTCATTATTAATTCCTGATATTTACAAAGGTTTCAAATATTATTTTCTTCCGTTGAGTTTGAAAGAAACAGATTCTTCTTCTATATCACTTTGGTTAGTATTACTTTACTGATCCTTGGCACTTTTCCCTTTACATATATTACTAATTTACTACTAACTATTAACAAACAAAAGAAACAGGACTATGAAATTGTGTCTTTTTTTTTGAACAACTATGAAATTGTGTCTTAAGTTAAATATAATGGTGGAATCATTAGTTTAAGACGTATGTTATTCACTGCAGAGCAACAACAACACATTTCTTTTCTAAAAAGAAACTGTGAATAAACTTAATATGAATAGTAATTAAAAAATCGGGAAAGAGCAGTAAATATATGAAGTGAGCCAATTTTTTTTTAATTTCAAGTTATTACAACATTTAACAAAATATAAATATTTGCTTAATCATATATAGTCTGCTATGATTTATCTAGTTGATGGGCCCTCACAAATAACAAGTAATGGTTTGTCCTTCTTGTCATTATAAATATCAACAAAGTCTCGCACATTCTCAGATATCAACACAACTCTTTCTACTCTTCCAACTTATCGCACATAACATCATCATCCATCAGCATGACCCAACGAGCCAACCCAAAGACTGGCTGCCTCACGGCGGTTGTCCGCCGTCTCTTATGTTCCGGCAGCCAACAAACTCACCCTTCCGACAACATTCTAGACTCCGACGAAACACTCCAGTTACTAAGCACTTACGAAGAAATCGAAGAGCCAAAGAAAGAGACAAAAACCGAAACCGAAACCCAAGAGGATGACGTCTCTCCTCACCCTCCTCCTCCAAACGTTGTAGCCAAACTCATGGGTCTAGATAACCCCGCACCGGGATCAAACCGGTTTAGGTACTTTGAAGATTCCGGTTCGGCTGTCGCACGGAGCAAATCGGTTAACTTCATGGACTATATCCTTAGAGTTAACGAGGAAGAAGAAGAAGAGGATGAGAAAGACGGTCGTCTCCAGTGCCGGAGAGTTAGAGCGTCGGTCTCCTTCCGAGAGATAGTCCCGACCTCGGCGAGATCGAGCTCGAACCAACAACAGAAGAAGCACGATTTCTTGCTGATGTATCTAGACAAGCTGGACGAGAAGAGGGAACTTGTCGGCTCATCGAGGTCTAAGAGGTTCGAGAAGGTATTAGAAGATTCCAAGAAGCAGGCATTGCCACCTCCGGAGAAGAAGAAGAAGGAGAACGAGAAAGTGGCCAAGAAGTTTAAAGACGAGCGGAGGAAAGTAGCCAAGAAGAAGAAGAGTGAGAGTCGCAGTGATCATGTTAACGGAGCTAAGAGAGTTCGATGGTTTCTCTCTCCGTCCAAGAGTAAGTCCTCCGAGAAGATGGCGCTTCTAGGAGGAGCTGAGTCTAAGAGCATTCCGGCGGATGAGTTTACCGGGAAGGTGACAGAGTCGCCGGAAAGTAAATCAAATGCGAGTCCTGTTTCGGTTCTTGATCGAGATCTTTATGATTATCTAATCCTTGATGATGACTACTACTTCTCAGGTGAGTCTACAAAGTTAATACTCCTTAATTATAATTTATTACTATGTATATATTCTAAGGCTTTTTAATTAGAATCTGAACGGGTTGCTGGCCTTCTTAAATCTCATTTGCTGGTAAATGTTTTAGTCAACATTTAAATCATTGAAATCACTTTATATATCGTAGACTATATTCAAAATTTGACTAGTGTGTGACAATAAGCTTCAACGTAAATTAATACAATTCCTAATTCGAACAAAGACAGTTTTGATTCAATGTTTGAACATTTTTTAACGACTAATTAATGTTTGAACACCTTTCTTGGTTTTACTGTAAAAAGCTGCATAAATGAGACTTTGTTATTGGGAGAAAAAATAAATGTGACTTTGTCAAGATTTTACCCACCTTCAAGAATTTTTATGTTTATCTTCCCCAAAAATATATTAAATCTTACTTTAATTTGAAAAAAACAGGAGATTCAGAAAGTGCATCGGAGTTGTCAACAAAGCAAGCAGAGACAACAGCAAAATCTTCATGTTCTTCATCACCAGCAAGAACAAGAACAAATACCAAGAAAGAAAACAATAATAACACCAACAGTGATTCTGAGGAGACAGAGTTTATCACAAAGCTAATGAATATGCTCTCAGATCTGTCTGAAGAAGACATGAAGTCTTCAACTTGGGTTTCTACTTCGTCAACCAAACCCGTTGACTATACTCAAGTTGAAGAATTTTGTGTTGAATTTGGTCAGGAGATTCTTGACCTTGTTATGGACCAGTTAGTTGATGAACTGTTGTATCTAGTTTGATTTTTACTTCTTAATCATCAGCCTATGTCGTTCTATCATATCTCATAATATATCCAGTCGTTAACCAGAGACTCACAAGTCACAACAGCCGTAATTATCATCATTTTATAATTCCTGAAATTGTTACGATGCATATAGTTTATGTTTCCTCTGAATCTATATTTGACCTTAAAATGAACTGCGAATGTTTAATTGGCAAAAAATAAATTAATGACGGAAATATCATACATTTGAATTTAAGATATAATGAAATATTTAATACGTATGATTTGTTTATTGCTGATCACACGATGACCAGATAGCACAAGGATAATCTTGATGACTCCTATAGTCACAGCTGATATTTCTATACGAAAGAAAGCTTTAATCACAAAGAATGAAATCAAATTTGATATATGAAACAATTTAAAATACATTACATGGTCCGAAAACAGTCATATCAGTTTATTCTGAAGTTTGCAGAACCCCGTAGCTTCGAAATACGTACTCTGTCTCCTTTATGTCTATTTCACATGCAAATTATGGTCTTCTTCTAACGTTACTCTTTTCTTGGGCACTCCTTCTAACGTTACTTCTTTGACGTTTTTTTTTGTTGTACGTTTCTACTTTTTTCGTTTGGGGTTCACATGTTATTTTCCCACTCTTAACTTATTTAAACTTCAAATTATAAAATATTTGACCTAGTCTACCAAAAGAATATATCTAGTAAAAATAAAGTAAGAAACCGCAAAAACGATATATGAGAGATCATGATCAATGGAGTCTCTTAAAACATCTCCAATAAGAAATTCTACCTATTAGGTAAAGCATTAGCAGAAACAGTAGCAATAAGCAGCAGAAGCAGTATGCAGCAGAAGCTGTATGCTATATTAGTTACAATCAAATTATATGATTGGCAAAGCTGTAGCATTTAAAATATTAAATGACCAAAATAGACATAATTAAAACTAAAGAATTAAAGAAAAAAGAAAAAGAACAAATGATCACGTACACAAGTTTTCCAGCAACTAAAAACAAATCACGTACACAAGTTTTCCAGCAACTAAAAACAATCTTATGAAAAACAAAGTAAGCTAAATTAATTAACTAATAGCGAGCATTCCAAATACTTTCTGCGATATGGTTACGTACTTCTGCCATGTAAGTATCTCCTGTAGGTTCATAACGCATGACTTCAACTTCTGCTGCATCTTCTATATTCGAACCGTTCAATTCTTGTTCTTCCATCCTTTCGTACTCATCAAAATCATCATCTTTTGTGGTTGAATCACGTATAAAATTATGAAGGGCCATTGTCGCAACGACTATTTTGCATTGCATCGGTAAGTTATAACGTGCCTCATTTTTCAGAATCCGCCACTTAGCTTTCCACACCCCAAACGAACGTTCGATCACTGAACGTAAAGACGAATGACGTTTGTTAAACCATTCACTTGCACTACTAGGTGGTCCATCACCCCACTGATGTGGGTGGTATCTTGTTCTACGGTATGGAGCTAAATATCCTTTTCTGTTTGGATATCCAGAATCAACAACAAAATATTTTCCTTCTGGAGGTGTCGGAAAAATGTGTCACTCTGCGCACAATAAGTAAGAACTTTTGTATCATGTGCTCTGCCTGGAGTCCCGACATACGCATATATGAACTTCATATCCAAGTTACAAATAGCAAGTACGTTCATTGAGGCAAATTGCTTTCTCACATTCCAAAATCTTTCTTTTTGATCACTTCTGACCCTTACTGACACATGAGTACCATCAAGAGCTCCAATACAATCACGAAAATGAGGCCAGAACCTTTTATTAGAGTATAGACGATTGCTTGTCTGATTAAACTCATCATGACAAGGCTTTAATATATCCTTGGAGAGAAGAAGGACAGCATCTAATACCTCCATAAATTTTCGGTTCACCGTCTCCTGACTACGCTGAAAGTTCTTAGCAATTTGTCGTTGTACTTCATCATGTCCAAGTGTTTCCAAAAACATTGCCACAGCCTCTTCTAATGAGCACTCACGTGACTCTTCTAGGTTATACTTGTTCCTTAAAGTATCACATAACTCTATAAAAGTTTCTTTATTCATTCGTACCGTTTCATAGCATTCTCTACCAGAACCATTAATCATCTGCATTGTATGACGCAATCCACGGCCTCGGTCTGTTCTCATCAACTGTCTATCACCGTAAGGATTAGGATATGCACTTTCGACCAACAATCGAATTACCATAAGTATGTTTTGATTACATACCATGGCAACTTCCTGAAAAACAAATATAATATACTAAAAAGTTAGCATACGACAAGTATATAACAACGTTACGTAAACATTAGAAAATAAAGAAGAAGCATACACAATATTCAAAGCAAACATCCAAATTAAAGCAAAAAACTCATATAAATTCAGAAAAACACCACGTCATGTGATACACATTTAAATTCATAAATCCAAAGCAAACACCAATTTAAATTCATAAATCCAAAGCAAACACCCAAGCTTAAAACACAGAGAAAATATAAAGCATCTAGTTCATTTTTCCAGTAACCCTTTCGAGATACTTTATTTTTTGTTTCTCATTCGGTAACGTCATAAAGATTTGACGTCCATTCTCGTTGCTAGCTAGGTAATCAAGAGATGCCCAGTACAGCTCACTTTCTTGGTCTAGGGTAGACAGCTTCAACAACTCCTCTGTGCATATAGCAGTATTAAATGGGTTAAAGGAGTCAAATGTTTGTCGACCTGCTGACCAAAACCTCTCTTGATTTTCTAACGTACTTGTGATACGGTCCCAATGATCTAAATTGGGCTTTTTCCGAGAAGATCTTATTCTGGAGGTTTTTTCTTGATGTGCTCTTTTGGAACTATGCGCCTGGTGAGTCTTTTGATTATCTTCAGGCATATTGATTGGAGATGATATCTCGTCATATTCTTCTTCAGATTCTATACGCTGAGGCAGTTGGCTCGGTCCTTCTTGATGTTGCCAACCTTCACTAACCGAGATTGTAACTTTAAGGTATAAAGAATCAAGGAGTGGAATATCACGCAACGGATGGACACGGAGTTTCGTGGCTTCTGGACATGCCTACAATGAACATAAATGTTTTAAGTTGATTAAAAATTGTAAAAAAAAAAAAATGAACCAGTAATTAGAGCTTATTAAAAAGTACCTTAATTAGCTGATCCCACCAATCTGCACTCATATCAATCTCACCAAATTCAGTGAAACCTAACCCAGTCGCATTCTTTGTGACACGTTTATATATATCATACTGCCTTCGTAGATGTTCAAGGCGACTTTTGAATTTCCCCCATGGTATATTCAAACCAAACCTGGTCAAAAATCCTGCTCGAATGTTTTGTCTTCCCATTTCATTAAAACATGTGCCTTTCCAATGTCCTTTGTCTTTTTCACCATTAGCTAATACTAACATCTCATGACTCATCTCATGTGTCCAAATAAATTTTGGCTAAAAATCCAGAGAAGCAATATATATAATTATACAAACAGCAATCAAAGAACAACGTAACATCAATTTAATGTATATATGTAGTCATACCTTACTCGTTGGTTGCTTACTCGATGGTTGCGTAGGATCTTGTGGGTTCGACATCGTTTCTGTTTTTCATAAATTATACAAAACTATTATATTTTAGTGTGCTTTAAAATATAAGAAACAAGAAAAATAACACAAGTTCATCGTGAAAATTAATAAAATAACATGTTAGAAAGCAACCACATGAACTATGACTAATGAAAATCATTGTTCTACGTTAGAAAAAAACTAGCACAGCTACCTTCTCATGTAAAACACAAGTTTTGAGTGAATAATAATCATATATGATCAATGAATTATATAAGCTAAAAACAACAACATACCTTACTTTCAATTTGAAGTTCTTGACGGCTTTTTTTTTGGCCGAGCACAGATCTTTGATTTCGTCTTTTTATAACAAAACTTACGTAACAGTTATGATTAGGGTTTTGAAAATATTATGGAATTATCTTCGCAAATTTTAGTTAAATATGTTAGGGCATTTTGGTAATTATCAATTATTAGGGTAGAATGCTCCTTTAAAAGCTTCATTAAAGAGCATTATCAAATGGAGCAGATAGAAGCCGCCAATGCTATTTCATATGCTTTAATTATTATTGTGATTGGATATAAGAGAGCTTTCAGCCCATCTAACTACGGTACCAATCAAGCTCTTAGAGTTCTAAACATCTATATATATGTAGTGGAGGATCTAGGAGTCAATTCAGACTAGACACATAATTCTATTTCATTATATTTAACTGTAAGGTTAGAAGAACATTACAAGAATTGATAGTGATTACAAAAGGAAAACTTTAAAAGAGATGAGGCACATGACCTTGTACGTCTTTACCTGCGTCTGCCACTGTATATGTGTATGTGTATAGTATATATATATACATATGTAGATGTTTAGAACCCCAATGGATAAAACTTTCCATTTGAGATATTTTTGGATGAAGTTTTTATTATAATATAAACTACGTTTCTTAATTTTTAATTAAAAAATTAAAAAATGTCTATTAAATAAGAATTATAGAAAACATTTTTTAGCTGAAAAATGTTAAATCATGCTATAAAAATTTCAAATGGGTCTTCCCCATTAATTATGCTCTGAAAGTTTGTACTTGTGGATCTTTTAGTGCTTACTAATTTAAAGGTTCGATTTCTATCCAATTGAGCTGATGGATCAAATGATGACCCCTCTTTATACACGAAATGGTATTAAAAGAAATAAAACGAACTATTGTGTGAACCCCCTAGGACACGGTTTTAACTGTGTGGCGATCTGCTTGGTATCTGTTTTTTTCTGCTAACATTCGGTAGCTGTCTCATGAAAAGCGAAGAAAAGAAAGAAATCAAATCCGTAACTCAAATAGCTGGCTTACGAAAATAGATTATATATGATCGCAAATAACGCGGTGAAGTGGGCCAATGTGACTTGAGAATAAAGACTTTTGTTTAGTTTTTGTTTATCGAGTGATTAAAAATTAAGAGGCATTCTTACTAGCAGACTATAAAGTAGCTAAAAAAAATACTAAACCAATTTGATTTTGAACACCTATAAGAAATTTACCTGAGCAAACAAGAAATTCAATCCAATCGAATCTGGTTGAGTTTCAAGTAAAAGAAGAAACATACCATGGACATATATCAAATTTTGATTTCTCGTTTTCAACTTCCAGTTACTCATATAAAGAAACAAAATTAGTTAGAATGACTTAAATGGGATTTAAGTAACTATTAAGGAACTAGCTATAATAATTAACCCATGCTTAAATAAAATAGAAAATTTTAGAAGCCTTGATGTTGATCATCATCGTGATCTCTGTTAAGCTGATTAAGCAAAACATCTATGAGAGTATCTCTCTTCTGAGCCCTAGCTTCTTCTCTCAGCCGCCTCTCATCCTCTCTCTCCATCCACCATCTCTCTGCGGCGGCTCTTTCCTCCTCTAGCTCCGCCATTCTCCTCTGCCACTCTTTCTCTCTCTTCTCCTTCTCTCTCGCCTTTATCTCCCATGCATCTCTCCATTCTTTCTCCATCTTCACCGTTTGCCTCATAAAGTCCTCCAACATTTCTTTTAATGTATTACCCGCGGTTTCAGCTTTGCTAGTGCCTTTTCCTTTTTTCGCACGTTTTTTTGGATTAGTAGAAGTACCAGTAGTAATCACTTCTGCATCTTTCTTGCGTGTCTCGACAAAAGACAATAATTCCTCGTTGATGTCTTGATTTAGCTCCTCAACATCTTCTTCTTCTTCGGATGAAAACTGATTATGTTTTCTCTTCGAAGAAGTTCTTGGTTCTGACCACAACATTCTTTGCATTCTTGCTGTGAAAATCGATTGGATCTCGTCGTAAAATAGGAACTTCTGCCTAATTGCTTCTGGCTCAGTCGTTTCACACACCTGTCCCATACATATTCAATATGTAATATGTGTAGTCAATATACACAAACTATATGTTTGTCATGCATGTGAATATAACAATAACATTACTGGCATACGCTGCACGTTTCTAGCCAAGTGACCGTATATATGTTTTTCATGCATGTAACTTAATATCATGCATGCTACTTTTGTTGCCTTGTATTTAACGTCGTATCTACATATGTAGGCGTATTCAATTATCATGTGACCAGTAAAACGTTTCTTAATAATTAAGGTCTTGCATCCGGTTACATATAACGATAATTGTTTTTTCTTTGTGGATTTATTAACACGAAATATTATTTAATTACTCACCAATTACCATGTGAAATATTAGTAGTGTTAATTATAAAAAAGAACATACTATAGTACTAATGTATAACGCGGATCAAATGTGAACATAATTAAGCCGTATCATGAAACTCACCATGAATTAAACGCATAAAAGTCTAATATCTAACTTGTTTCCACTAATGGCACGGTCTAAACAACCTACGAGATTAGGTTAAACTTATTAGTTGAAATATGTGTAATATAGTTCATCTATACATACACCACGCATAGACTAGCTAGGTGGTTAATATGCATACTCACCGCAAATGAAAGAATACATAAACCTTTTTTGTGCAAGAAAGAATATATACACAATCATAATTTTTAGAATGATATAGCATACTTCTAACCATGATGCATGCATATACTTGTAATAATGATCATAGAACAACCTCAACGGGTGTATGTATAATTGTATATTTAATTTAGTATATCTAGAGGGAATAACTAATAGATCGATAGTTAGAGGGGTAACCTTGTATCTAGAGACGAGGTTCTTCCACTTGCTCTTACACTGTTCCGCGCTCCGAGCAAAACCCTTGTCGGCCATTTTAGCGGCGACGACTTGCCAAAGTAGCTTAGTACGTGTGGCTTCCATGAAAGTCTGATCAAGCTCTTCTCTTATACCCAAAAGCTCCTTTGTCTCATCTATGCTCCACTGTGGGATTCTCTCACCTCCTCCTCCACCACCGAGATCCATCGCCGCCGGCGTGCTCTGCGGCGGTGGAGGGAGCTGTTGCTGTTGGATCAAGTGATGAAGCTGATGGTGGTGGTGAAAAGGGTTACGTCGGTCCATTACTGGGATCGAAGTCTTTGTGACGTCAAGAGAATAAGAGGCGTTTTCTAGGGTTACTTGTAAATAAAGAGAGGCGTCTTTGAAAGAGATGAGAAGACAGAGCTGAGAATATAGTTTTTTAATTAATTTATAAGGTGGTGTGAAAATAAGGTGTGAAATCGTCAAGTGACGATTGAAGTATAATTTTGTTTTTTTCTCTCTCATTTATATTATAAATACTAAAATAAACTGAATATACTAAGTTTTTTAAGCACACTAAAAGCTATATAGTTATTTAGCTGAATAAAATACAACACGAATATCTCTTTTCATTTAGTGAAAAGGACACACTTGCGTGATTAGAAAATAAAATAATAAAGTTCAGATGTGATTCAAGCAGCTAACCAGATAAAGCAAACTATTATCCCCTTCTGGAGTTTTAAGGTACCAAAATAGCAATCTCAAACAACTATGATAACTTTCATCAGTTAAATACAAAGTAAAAATTTCGACTTGTTATTACATTAAAATTAAAAAATCGAATAATATATTTTTCAAAAAAAAATCGAATAATATTTCTTTGGAAACCGATTCAGGTGGCACTGGCAACCCAATGCTAGGTTAATATTTAGTCACGCTTTTAGAATTTGATTGGTTGAAACACAGTGATTAGAGTACAAGAATTTACATATGTGTATGGTTGCATGTTAAATATTATTAAAAATTTGTATAAATGATATAATAGTTATAAATTGACGCATTTATGAGATTTTATGACTTGTTAACTATACGATACAACATCGGTTTAATATAATTTATAAATATTACATATTATAATATTATAAAAATATCAAAAGCAGATTATAATAGTTACCTAAGTATTATAATAACAATATGATGTTTATTTATTTGTTTTAGTTTATATGCAAGTTATCGTTTGGATAAAGTTTTTTTTTATTATATATGCAAGTTATCATTTGGATAAAATTTTTTTAGAGAGATCATATTCGGCTTTGGTGGATTAATCTATTAGTTCACAAGAAAATATGAAATGCCATATAAAATCAATATTAGCCAAGTGCTTGTGATAAAATACAGAAAAAACAGTGTTGTTACTCATTAGAGGGAGATATATTGATATAAGTTATAACAAACTGTTAGAGAAGTTTTCTTGTTGTCATGTAAATTATGCTAGTAGACACCTAACATTCCTTTTATATAAGAAAGTACTTAGCTTCTGAATAAAAAAGACTTATAATTAGCTAACCAATGTTATCGATATTAATTTTAAGACCATCTCCGATGGTATCCTATAATTTTTTTAATATTTTACTCTAAAATAAAATAATTATATTATAGAATTGAATTTGTTTCAATAATAGAGTTACTCTATTGTATAATGAAATATAGATGAATATTATTATTTTATAGAATAAAAAACAAAAAAATATATTCTATTCTATTATAGAGTAACTATATTATAGAGTAAACTATCAGAGAGAATCCAACTCTATATTAGAATTATTTAATTTTATAGTGAAATATTATAGAATATTATTGGAGATGTCTTAAAATATTCTGAAAGGAAAAAAATATAGTATTTATCAGAAAAGAATTAGTTGCCTAATTTCTAAAATAATATTAGATTATTTGCAACATGGTTTTATGAATATCTTTATTTTCTTTTGTCAAGACAAACCAAAATAAATCTACTAGTCAAAAAACAAGTATTTTTCATATTATTTTTGAATCCAGGGTGCAATTTTATATCTATCTTATTAAAACAGAAACATTACAACTTCTTCTAGGTGGATTTTAAAGTTGGACCTTATGTAATTAATGTTATATTAATCTACTTATTATTAGATATGTCTTTTTATAAATAATTAATATCAACTATTACCATAGTTTTTCACTTCTTACCTTATTATTATATTCACTGCGCATGTTTCCTTATATTGCATACATTAGACATGATTTTTATAAATAATTAATATCAACCATTACCATAGTATTTCACTTCTTACCTTATTATTATATCCACTATGCATGTTTCCTTATATTGCATACATTTTACTATAAGCTAGATACATCCACTAACATATTATACTATAAAATAGATTATTAATAACACATCTACTAACATATAATACTATACGACAAATTACTAATAATACAATATATTGTCTGTATTCATTAACTTATATCTATCAATATTAGCAATACTATGAAGACGACTAACTTTATACTTTGATTCTATAAACCATAATATTCTAATTTATAACAAAAATGATATTACTGTTACAAATTAGTTTTTATAAAAATTATTTATAGCAACAATTTGTTATATAAGATAAATTTAATCAAAAATCAAATTTTTATTTTTTATTTTTTCCTGTTCAGAAAAAAGAAACCTACAAATATATACCATTAAATTAGCTAAAATCTTCCGAATAAATAGTAAATTTCACCATCCCAACAAAATGAATTAAAAATATAACAAAAGATATTATCTTTGGAATTTAGCTTATGGGGTCAGGTATAAATCTGTTCATTTCATTTTCAGGTATGAGTTCTTCGAGTCCTCAACATTTGGATCTAAGTAGGTATTTGAAAAATTTTGGTCCGGTTTGATTTTTTTTGGATCCGGGTTATTTAAATTTTTTTATATTATAAATCTTAAATAATATACAACGTGTATATAAAATATGTGAATCAAAAATAAATCTGTGCAGACGCGCGGGTCATGATCTAGTACGTTTTATGATTAATACAACTGTCTGTCAAACACCCAAAATATGGTAGTACATTTTAAAGCCGCGTTATTGTATATAATATAAACGATAGAAATCTTTGTCAAAAAAATAAATACAAATGATATAAATAGCAACGGGACAAAGATACACACAACAGTGAATCCAACATATATAAATCCAAGCTTGTAGTAGATGACAAGTTAATATTATTTGTATAATTGCATCTAAAGATATGTGGAGCTTGACTCTCTCTTTGATGTGTAAGAAATGTAGTAAATATTATCACACATAATAATAACAATAATAGCAAGGATAGTCAGGAAAGTGGTCCATTGTTTCTGACGAACCGTGTTGAAAGTAAAATCTTACATGAAATGCACTAGAATTCGCTCCCACCTGTCATCCCACGTTAAAACAAGGGATGAAAAATATATATCGCGGTGGAAGCGAGTCGGTTGAAGGATGTAATTTTGGTCTATTTATTCGTCGGTTTCAAACCGGTTCAACTAGTCTGATTTACTTTAGATGTGACAATCTGGCTTGAAAAAGGACTATTCAATTCTTCTCTGCGCATAAGTATTTATTAATTTAATATGTGGTTTTATATTTATGCTTTTTTTTTTGTTTTTTTGGCAACATTTTTATACTATATTATGCTTATTAAAAGAATAGTATAAAACAGCGATTCATATCAATAACACATTATGCGGTTAAAAAAGAAAATGAAGAAATTTTGAAGGAGAAGGCGGGAGAGGGATTGTTAAATTATATTATTGTTTTATATTTTTTAAAGAGAATAAAATACAAAAAATAATATATGTTATTGTTCATTTTCCGGAGATAACAAAAATAAAAAATTGTGTTTAATTGTGTTTGTTGTTTTATATAACTCTTTGTATTGTGTACTTATTTTTTAGTTAATAAAATGGTAAAAAAACAAAAATAAAAAAATAAAGGAGAAAAATTGATCTGCGAAATAGGCAGTGGAATTATTGTCAGAGTTACTAGAAGAGAATATAGCACATGACAGCAATTTATGTACTATAGAATAAATTTAGTATTATATAGTACATAAATATATAATATTCAACTTAGTCTCAATTTATATAACATTTTTAAAAAATATACGTATGTGTTTAAAATTTTCAAAATATTTTATGTGTAGAAACAAAAATACATTTTTATACAAGTAAATTATAAAATTGAGTAGATTTTTCTAGTAAAACTAAAGGTATTTAAAATTAGAGGCAAGAAGACATATATATTTATAATAAACAAAAGAAGAAAAGGAAGAAAGATTATGTAAATGTGAATGAAGGGCAAACTAGCAGTTAATACATATTTTGAAGTGTGTATTATAGCCATATAGTTGCTTTTGTCATTTAGTTAATTATAGTTTTTGTTGGTTATAGGTTCATAATCATAGTGGATTTCGTATTATTGGTTAGACTTCCCTAATATGTTCCTACCTAGGCTAAAATCCACTATAGTTATATATCATTCAATTAAAAATACCAAAGATAAGCTGCATGATTAGACTATTTTGAACCCAACAACACCATTCTAGTGTATTTTTACACTAATTTTTACTCAACTCAAAAAATTACAGTATTTAATGTAAAACTATAATAGTACACCAAATTTAGTGTGATACACTATGCTTAATACTATTTATTTACTTTTAATTAATAAAATATTAAATAATATTAATAAGAAAATAAATTCATATAGTAATATATATAATCAATATATTACATATATTGAAATAGTTTATTTTAATATTATATTATATGTTCAAATAGTAAATTATAAAAGAAAAAACTCAAGTGTTATATGTTTTATTTATATAATATAATTACATGATAAATTTTATGTAATATAATTACATAACAAATTTATGTATTGTATATATTAGGTGATAACAAAATTTGTAACTTAGTAATGTAGTGGTTAGAGAAAAAGAAGTGTTGAAACTACATCAAAATAGTGTGTTTTCACTAGGCATGGGCATTCGGATCGTCAGGTCGGATTCGGGTCGGGTTCTTTCGGGTCCGGGTCCGGGTCTTTCGGGTCTAGGAGTTTAGGATTCGATAGGGTAATTTTAAATTTTCGGTTCCGGGTCGGTTCGGGTCGTACCGGGTCCGGGTCGGGTCGGGTCTTAGATAGTTGGACCCATTCGGGTAACTAGAATTTATCGGTTTGATTCTGGGTCGGGTTCGGGTCGGGTTCGGTTTGGGTACGACCTAAAAATACCTAAAAATACAAAAAAACATGTGAAAATATTAATATATCCGAAAATATTTGAAATTTTATTTAAAATTTTTGTTTTTATTATATTAAAATATGTATATATACTTAACTATGCAAGATAGAACAATAATTGGTTGCCTCCTAGTAGTTGACCCCTTTGATATGTAGACAAATAACCCGTCTTCGACTCCCCCTCGATACATTTTATTTAATTTACATTATTAATTCGGGTACTCGTCGGGTTCCGGATTCGGGTCGGGTCGGGTCCACGACCCGCGGGCCCTCTACAACAAGACCCGATAGGGTAATTTGATCGGGTCGGTTCCTACCCGGACCGGATTTTTTCGGGTCGGTTTCGGGTCGGATCTTCGGATCCGGGTAAAATGTCCAGGCCTAGTTTTCACACTAAGAATAGTTTTATGGATTGAAAATATTCTTGATCTCTTGTTCGTTGACAAAGTAAGAACAATTATTTTCTGTCAACATCTTCAGGTGAGAGAGAGGGAAATTAACAACCACAAAAGGAGGTGTCTCTCGCTTCACTCAGATTTCGCCGCCGTGATTAATCTTTTTTGACTTCAAAACTTTGACAAGTTCGCTGAAAATCAATATACAATACTAAAAGGTGAATAATCTCAACTCTTACCATGTCCACGTCGACAAATTAAATCGACCAATAGGAGAAGAGTGATTCGCCACGTCAGATTCGTCATTTAAATCAGTTGGGCTTCAAAACCAATGTTATTTGGCCCATCTACTCTGATCTATCCTCCTGCGTTTCTCCTGCGCCGTTTACGTTCCTTGAAATCTTCAGACCACGGTTTCTTCAGATGTGTAACGATGAGAGCATGTCTTTACTTCTCACCATTAAATATTTCCTTGATTTTCTCCCACTACGATTTATTCAATCATCTCCTACTGACGCGATCGAGTCCTTCTCCTCTCTTTTATGCCTTTTCTTAAGAACCCTAACTCTATCTTTGGAGAAAATTGAAAGTTTGGATTTTGTTTTGCAGGACTACGGAAGATGATATAATTGTATATCAAGTAACATCTGAGGACATTGTTGATGACTTTGAGACGAAGTGGTTGATGTTAAAGACAAAGAGCTTAATAAGCAGAAGCTGAGGAGAAGAATTGATCAGCACAAGGTCTGTTCTTTGTCTTGATATTAGCTATATTTCAAGCGTCACTGATACAAACCAGAGTCTGATTAGTACAATACGATGAGATCTATACACAATGGTCTCATCTATAAAGACCAAGTTGAACTTTACATATTGACATGGCTACTTATTGTAATCACGTTAGTCTCCTACTAATTATGACTGATCTATTGAACGGTCTATTAATCTTTTCCATGATAACAAATAGCTTCCACCGTGGAGGTGCGGCTGGTTCGTTTTCCCCAGCG
Organism: Raphanus sativus; assembly: GCF_000801105.2. Lineage (NCBI taxonomy): Eukaryota > Viridiplantae > Streptophyta > Magnoliopsida > Brassicales > Brassicaceae > Raphanus > Raphanus sativus. The sequence goes on along the minus strand of NC_079512.1, from coordinate 24,728,837 downwards.
CTCATACTCGGTGATGATCGTGATAAAAACAGTCGATCCGGAGGAGGACAATAATTACTGGTACTCTTAACAGTTCCTACCATTTTTTTCTCATTAATTGTTGTCGTGATGGCTCTGTTTACCTAAAATATGATGTGCTAATGATTGTACTTTCTTAATTAACTCTAGGAAGAGCCACCCTGTATGTCTTCTTGCGGTGATTATCTTAAAAGGAACTTCTCCTGGTGGCTTGATTGAGGCATGTTTCCCTTCATGCAGGTCTCTAAATGGCTTGATTGAGTAAATTATATAAGTACATTGCGTTTACCAATTCCTAATATTATTATATCTTACAGTGTCCTAGAATAATCATTAGCGATGTAGAGGTAAGCAAGACTCTTGCTTGAACCAAGTACATGGAGTATGGTTTGAAATGAGACTGAGGCAAGAACCTTCTCCAGGGTTCACAGCTGGAGGTTTAGTTGCTCTATTTTCACCCTGTTTTTATTTTAAAGTTTTAACGAAGACAATTTAGAATTGATCTGTTTGTTATATTTTGTATAGACAATACAATACGACTACTGTGATCACACAAGTTCCATATCATGTGGTTTATGCCAAAGATGGAAAGGTGATGAAGTACCCAGTTATTTGAAGTGGTAACAGATGGTGAGAAGTCGAAGGCGGGGAAGAAGCGAGCTAAGGCTCCATGGGCAAAGCTACTTTCTCAGTATTCTCAGGTGGGTCAAGTTTCATCAGTGATTGTTTATTTATTGGTTTGATATCTAATAGTCTGCGAATTCTAGGACATTGAGTATGGATTCATGAGCGGCGACAAGGACAACTTCAACCTCGCCGATCTAACCGCCTGTAAGACTTCCTCCCCCTCTGACTACACTCTCCTTCTCTTCCTTGCGCTTCCTCTTATGCGAGAGACCTGTTTAAACCCTGATTTTTTATTTAGTCGTGGTTACTTACTGTTTCTTCTTTCATCTGCGATTGTTTTTGTAGCTCTTAAAGACAGGATCGAGCTGGCCTTATGAACTCTCTCAAGGTGAGTTTTGTTTTCTTCCCACAAAAAAAAATAAAGTTCTGCAGTCGAAGAATATGAATGGTTTTTTCGAGTTTAATGTTGCTATTAGACATTGCCTTGGTTTGATTTTATAAGGTTTCAGTGTAGAATGAGTTCTGTTGGAGATTGTTTGTGATTGTTTTCTTTTTATTTTTGTATATGTTAAATCCACAGAACAAGCTAATGGCTGGTCAGCGTTCTGATGTTCTCGAGAGTCTGACTCCTCAAGTGAGAAACCGTGTTGAAGCCTTGAGGGACATACAGGTTAGACAAGTTTGTTTCGTATTAATTTATTAACTTGCGTAAAATGATGTGGTTCCTTCAAATCTTATCTTGGTTAAGGATGTGAGATTGTGTGTATTCTCTCCTTCCTTTATTCGAATGTCAAGCGGCCTTAAATATATTAAGGTGTTTGTTCCGTATTGATAAACCTGTGACGTCTCTCAACGCAGGGAAAGCATGATGAGCTTGATGCAGAGTTCCGTGAGGAGAGAGCTGTTCTTGAAACCAAGTATGATAAGTTGTATCAGCCTTTGTATACCAACGTAATTGTTTGTTACTGAGAAAAAAGTCTACAGTTTCCTGTGAGATTTTGTGTTAAACATCATCTGCTTATATCAAGAAGCTATGGGCATACTCATGAATTGTATTGATCTTGATATGTGTTGTGTTTCTCATCTACATCACCAGAAGAAACAGGTCAAGGATCCGGAGCTTGGTGAAGAGGAGTTGAAGAAGTTCCAAGAGGTAACTTGATCAAATAAGAAAGTTTCTCCCGAAGATGAAGATAACCCAAACCCGAGTCAGTCCAACGCCACTACCTTGAGTCGAAGGTCACATCTATGGTGGTGATTTGTTACCTGGTTAAGGAGATGCCCTAGAACAGTATGTCCGGTAAGGTAAATGTATCCAATGTAGAGAAATATTAGGTCTTAACTCTGACGAGATTCAGAAGGTTGAGGGTCTTGGTTATGTGATGTGGAAGTAGGCATGAAAGGATGAATGATAATTGCATCATAAAGAAAAACCAGGTTTAAAGTGCTGAAGAGGTTCAGAAATTTGAGGATCTTGGTTATGTGATATAGAAGGTCAACGATTGTTTGAATCCGGCATTGGCCCTGTTTAACTATGAGGAGAGGGTATGGTTATGTATGATCTGTAGCGGTTTGTGCAACTCTATATGGGAGAAGACCCCAACTATGATCCTTCTGGTGATGTACAGACTGATGGAGCAGATGACTGATTTGATTTCTTATGTTGATTGTGTGGGACTGTAGGTACTTATTGTTATTGTTTGTTTGCTACTTACCCGTTAACTAGATGCATAATTTATGTGTAGATATATTGCATGTGTTAAAGATGAAACATTTTGGTTTAGCAAATCTTTTTATTTATTTTTCGATAGTTAGCTATGGGAAACACTCCACACTTTCCATTTAAAAAGAAACGCCGATGGCCTAGACAAAAGCATCATGTAAATTTAAGTGATATAAAGTTATGCACACCAAGGTTATATTATTGAGAGCCTGACTGGTGTAAAGTGGCTTATAAATTACTTGAAATCTGACAGACTAATGCATAATCTCTGTAAAAGTAGAAGACTAATCAAGGTAGGCCGTTAAACTCTTCCTGTTAAAGAAATGAGCTATCAATATTGTTTGTGCTCGAGTTCACAGTTTGAAATAAATATTCTACATCTTCATAGTTTCATATATTTTAGCTGAGTGATGTTTTTTTATTGTTTGTTTGCTATTTATCAGTTGCAATTTCGAAGAGGAAAAGTTATAAAGTCTCTGTTGCTTAGTTTTATTCTCCAGTGGAATTTTATGCCAGCAATGATTGAGTTTCCCACTCATTGAATCATCTACATTTTACATCAATGGTTTGAAATAATGTTTTAAATATAATTTTATAACAAAATTATAATATATATAAAATATAATTTTTAAAAAAATAAAAGTATATTTATAAATATAATATATATTAGTATTCCTATTATTTCAGTTTAAAATAATTGAATGTTTTTATATTTATATTTATAATTTTTTAAATAGATTTTTTATTCTTCCAGAAGCGCAAATATCAATTGAAACCAATTTTTGAATTTGAGAGGTTACGAGTGATTTGAAAAGATTTATGTGAATAATGCAATTGTAATAAATTTTTTTAAAGGAATAAAACATCATTCTAAGTAAAAAAAAATCTATGATAGCCTTAAAAATGTTATTTTGTCAAATATAGCTTCCAAAGTTCCAAATATAAAATGACCAAAATGTTTCTAACTTTCAAATAAAATTTTTAAAAATAGTTTCAAAAGTATTTTAAAATTTTTAATAAAATTTGATAAATAAAAAAATTGAACTTTTATGCAAATTTTTTATATAAAAAGTTCAAATTTAGAAAAATATAATTCAAAACTAGAAAAAGAATTATGTTTTTATTTATTTTTATTTATATATTTAGATTATAAGAGTTTTTGTCCTTTTTAATGAAATCTATTTTGATCACTTTTTTGAAAGCTTTTTCTTGAAACAAAACTTAAAAATTATCTATGAAAGAATTACCGTAAAATTATATATTATTATATCCAAACCAATTATCCGCGCGTAGCGCGGAGAAAGACTCTAGTTTTATTAATTATTATTTATTAGTCAGCTAGAGTATTGGAATTGAACAAAAAAAAATGTCAGATAGAGTTAAGAGTTCTAAACAACACTTTTTGCAACTTCTTTTTATCTTATTTTTTCTAACATAGTGTTGGTACAAACCGTTTAAACATTTCGTTTGAGCCAAGAACAACATGACAACATTCATTTACAAAAGCTGAAGCAATCTCATCCGTGTCTATTTATTTTCTTCTTTTTATTAGTCTTTGAATCAAGAAAACATTACAATCGCTAATGATACAGTGACATCTTTAGTTTAATTCTACAAAATTCATTTAAAATAAAATAAAATCCTTTTAAAAAAATGCTACCAATACATGTCGGAGAAGGTTACACTCGGTCTTCTTCTTCTGCAGAAGACTCCTTTGACTTCTCAGCTTCGGACCTCTCATTTTCTGAGGTTGCCGTGTCCTCCATCTTCTCATCATCGGGCTCTCTCTGGTCCGACACTTGAGAATCTGATGATGTATGGGTGTGGCTCGTTGGTGCTGGAGGAGGATCCGAGTCCGACACATGGGTGGTCTGACTCATTTCAGACTGCCCCGCACCAACGGGACTGCTCTGAGACTGACTCGTATCTGACCGGCCCGTACCAATAGGACTGCTTTGAGAATGACTGGCAACCACCTGACTGATTTCCTGATTAATATCTGTTTCAGAGTGACTCAATGGTACAGAGACTTGCTGAGACTGGCTCGTTTGCTCTTGCGACTCGCTTGCTTGCTGCTCTCCCGGACTCTCTTGTGTCTCACTCGCTTGCATCTGACTCTCTTGTGTTTCACTCGCTTGCATCTGACTCTCTTGTGTTTCACTCGCTTGCATCTGACTCTCTTGTGTTTCACTCGCTTGCACCTGACTCTCTTGTGTCTCACTCGCTTGCACTTGACTCTCTTGTACTTGACTCTCTTGTGTTTCACTCGCTTGTACTTGACTCGTCTGTGTTCCCTGAGAATCAGGGACAAGTCCAAGAACAGCCAATGTAGATCTACCCAAAAAAAGATAAGAAGAAGATTCATATCTCCTATGATCAGCAAATGGATTTCCACATATCTGAAGAGCTTTTGTTTTAATTAAAAAGAAGAAAAGGGAAAGGCCACCTTGGAAGTGAAGACTGAATATCTGGCTGGCTGGCATGCGCGGCCAGAGGAGCTCTTAAGGCAGAAACTTTAGTCAATGCATTTCCCAGCTGAGTTGGAGGAAGCTGCACAAAAAAATACATTTCAATGATCAAAAACCCTTTCTCTTCTTTCTTGCAACTGACAATTTAAAAAAAAGAGGCATAACGAGAGTATTTTTACATTACAGCTGAGATTCTGATAATCGCATACAAAGCAGATCGTACCTGTAGTAAGACCTTGTATGATTGAGGCTGTGTTGACTGTGCACATTTCAAGAATCCTACCCACAGTTTCGGATATTTCCATATCTGAAGCAGCAATGTACCATATCAAATCATAAGAATGAATCAAGAATGGAGAAACAGAGAGAGAGAGAGAGCATAACGTTCCAAGAACATTACCGACCTGTTTGCTAACGAGACGAGAAAGGATCTCCAGGATGAAGTCGGACTGGTAGAACATTAAGTTGAAGAGATTATTATTTAAGTGAAAATCAAAATTGTGCTTTCAAAAAGAGAGATATGTAATGAGTTTGTTACCAGAGCTGGAAAAGCACCGATAGCTTGTAGAACTGTCCGCATGAATAACATCGGCAGTGGAATTTGCTGGACCTGCAGCCAAAAACTCGCCATTGAGCAAAAAGTATAAATATCTCTGAAAAACAAACTGGGTCAGTTAGATGGAGACTGTTACTGTACCAGTTGATTCAGAACGCCTGCTAAAACCTGTTGAGTGAATGTCTGCCTCTGTGCGAAACAGGTATTGCATGCATCTGTTACCTGATAAGAACACGTTGAGATAGTGTACTTGATTGAAAAAGCAACCTCCGGATTGATGAATTATAGGTAAACAATTGGCGGAGATCTCCTAATTGTTCATCTATTTGCTGCAATTTTATAAAGAAAATTGTCGAGAGATACCTGTTTAAGCGGTATTCCATCTCTCGCTGGGTCAATGCTATGGATAGCAATTAAAACTTCCGATGGAGTAAGCACTGGACCAGACTGAGATGATCCCTGAGAACCAAATTCCAGAGTGAGTGAGAAGATCAACCTTACCTCAGAAGCAAGAAGTACGCAATGAAAATCTACATTTGATACCTGCAGGACACGAGAGAGTGCGACTTGGAATTTCTCCATAGGAAGATTGACCATATGGGGGAAAACACGTAGAACCTGAGAGATAGAGAGAGAGAGAGAGAGAGAGAAAGAGAAAGAGAAAGACAAGTTACAACTTTAGGAGAATAAGAAAACTATAAGCGTCAAATAGAAAGGGGGTAAAAGGTAGGAAAGCAGATTTACATCGTCTCTCGGCAGGAACGGCAATATTGGGAAAATAATTTCTACATCCTGCAGTTCCCATCAAAAATTCAAAACACAAGGATTACAAAAATTTAAGGAACACTTAGTAAGGAGTTTTCAATGGAACATTCCATCGTCTTCACCTTTATTCTTGTATCAAACAACTTTCTTATAGTGTGTATCAACTCTGAAGAAGGCTTAGCCCCCTCAGTAAGGGTTTGAAGGACCTGTCATCAAGAAGAAACAATTAAGGGAATATTATAACTACTAACAATTATTGAAAGCCTTTTTCACCTATTTAAATCATAAACGACAGAGTTAAGAAGAAAAAGATGAAAACCTGCATTAGAAGGTTCTCACTTCCACTCGGCGGGTCTGCTATAATTTTAAGAAGCTCAGATGATGAGCCCATAGTACGAACTAGTATTGGGATTTGACGATGGATAGCCTACGTATATAATCAGTGTGGATAAGTAACAGACAATACTAATTTGAGAAAAGCATGCTCCAGTCTTACCTGCTTAACAGGATCTGATGCATCTTTGTAAATGCTGAACACATGGACAAAAAGGGCGTGCTTCTGAAAATAAAATAGTATGCATAGGAATCAAAACTTTTAGCAAAATCTAGCTGCAGGCTTAAAGGCTAGAATTGTCATTCAGTAGAAGAAAGGTACAAAAATCACAAGACCTTGGTACATAGTGCAAAATAGAGTGACAAGCAGCGTTGGGCTTCGGTTACTGAAGTTGCTGATGTTGCTTCTGAGGACGGTTCCATTCCCGCACCGATCACCGGCTGTTCCGAGTCAGATATTTCTTATGAGCGCAGCATACATAACTCCCAAAAAAAATAATTAGCTTTCATGTATGAACAAGTACCTTTACACAATCATTGCTCAATGTTTCAGCACCTCCTTTCTCTGAAGAAATGCAACTCACTACGGAAAATAGCTTGTCCTTTGCAAAGTCCTCAATCTGTTGTGTAATGAATGATAAAGAATAGAGCTTGTTTGCCACCTGTATAGTATGAAACCCACAATTATTAAAGTGGTAACACATCAACAGAGGAATACACTACATCTCAGGGTTTTGGTTACACATACCAGGCGGATTGCTTTCATGCGAATCTCTTCCAAGTGATGAACAGCACTCTTTCATTCAACAAAATAGAGGAAACGGGAATAAAATTTAACGAGAGCCATAAAGAAGAAGAATAACACACTTGGCGAACACAAGATCGCAAATACATATAGGAAAACCCACAAACACAATGCATGTATAACAAAATCCACTGAAACCTGAATGATGAAAATGTTGGCTGCGCCAAAGAGAAAAGGAATCAGCAAAGAGGTGAGATAGAAGAGACCTGCAAAGCGATCTTCAGGCACTCATTCCGGATTCCAGGTCTCGTTAAAATCAGACTCCAAACAGCACTGAGACCTTGAGTAACACGGTCTCCGCTAGGTAAGTCCTTTTCAACCTTGTCACCACTTTCAGGACAGCAAAACGATTCCAACAACTTCAGAACTGATTTCGGCAGAAATGGAGAATCTCCGAGCAATTTACTTAATGATTTATCAGACGGTGGAAAAGAATCTCTAAGTGCTTCAGCCTAGAAGGTAAAGAAATGTTTCTGAGAAATTCCTAAGTAAAAAAGTCAATTAAGATTGTAAAAAAAAAAGAATACTTACCACAGCCACCAAGAAACTTTCATATGCAGACGCAGCAGTAGTTGACGAGAAGAAATCTTGTTCTGCTTCTGCCTCCCCGTATAGCCTGTAGAGTACCCGCACAGTCAACTCATGTCCCTGAAAACATAAGTGACAATGATCAGATAAAAAGGCTTTTGAATCAAGTGGGGATGTCATTCAACATTTTAAAGACTAAGATATAGCAGAGTCGAGCCAGGATGAGAGCCCATAATATTAGAAACTCTCCCAGGATACAATCCGAGAGTCAAATCGAAAACCACCAAAATTGGGGCTTTCGATGCCACCAAAATAACAAAAGCATGTACAAAAATATAAAGGATTCACCGATAAAATTGTTCATCTTTACAGACAGGAAAACAAACTCTCACCTCATGACTCAAATAATCAGAGAGAATGTGTTCCTGTAACATTTTCCAAGGGTCCAACTCTGAAGGAAACTGCAAAAATAGCAAATGTGACAATCAATTACTATGAGACAGAATGCCATCAAACTTTAAATGATTATCTCATATTGGTAGCAACTACGACGTATTTAACACGTCTAAAACAGGAAAGCATCATAGAAATCAAACAACAAAAGAATCACTTTCTGTAAGAACATTAGAGTTGAGGCAAGAATCATGCAGAGGCCGATAAGTCTATATAAAATCACACAAAAGAAAATTTTCTGCAGAGTAATAAATCATAAGATGAACTAAGAGAGAGCTAGAAGAGACATCTTCTCAGAACGCTTACAGGAGTCAAAAAGACATGTGAAAAGATAGTTTAAATAATGACCTCAACTCCCAAGTGAGCAAGAAGAGAAAAGCGAAGTTGTGAGCCACCAGACATTGATACTTGTTTATATGCTTCAACAATGCGCAAAAACACCAGCTTCTGCAAACTGTCTTTCTCTTCATCAGAAAGGTTGACAACAGGTGCTGATATCTTAGGCAAGACAAACTGAGGCGCAGAAGCAAGTGAAGTTGCCGTTGAGGAAACCAAGATGTTAGAACCTATGCCAGTCGCCTTTGGACTAAACTCCTCCGACTTATCCACTGACGCTGATGGAATCACAGCGACTAGAAGTTCTCCACTGACAGTCACATCTTGGTTCTTGCTGGCGGCCTCCACATTTGTAGAACCCAATACAGAAGTAACAGGGGCTTCTGATAACACATAACGTTGAGCAGAAGAATCTAGTCCAGGTATACCACTTTCTATATTCCCTCTGTAATCCACATTTGGCGGAAGCTCAATACTGCCCTCTTCATTTACTGAAGAGGCTGATAGGCCACTTGCAAGAACTGCATCTACAGCCGGAAATATCTGCTGGTCCACATGATTCACACAGAGTTCTTCACCTTCCTGCCATTGGTGAGATTTAAATGTACAATACAATCTTAAAAACTAGGAAGTAAAATAAGGAAGAAATGACGCAATAAAATAATAACACATAAATAATTTCAATCGAGTAAAGAACACCCATACATTTTCCGTTTTCGCTGTGTGAGGATTTATCAGGGCAGCAACTGGTGGGAATGCAGTTGACAGTGAAAGAACACCAGCCACAAATGATGGTGGATATTTATTTTGTGCATCACTGCCAACTATAGACATGTTCATCACCAGCTCATCGGTGCCATCAGCATAAGAGGAACCATTTAGTAGAATATTATGCATATTAGCCATCACAACATCTGCCAGCAAATCCGCAGAAATACTTGAAATAAGGATCTCTAGAGATCCAATTGCTTTTTCACCCTGGGCAACCAATGCTCCAAACATAGCAACCAGTTGCTGAACAGGTCCAGTATCACTCACTCTGCTATTACTTGGTCCAGTTGAAGTAGAAGTAACCAGAGGTAGAGAGCCAACACTGTTACCATTTAATCCTTCAGTAGATTCTCCTGACACAGAAGGTGTTATTCTTGATCGTTTTCCAGTCAAAGCATCTCCATTCAGATCAATACTGTATTCTGATCCAGATCTTTTCCTACCAAAGTTACTTTCCGCAGCAACAGAACTTGCATAGAGAGAATTATCTTCCACTGATACCTGAAACAAATAATTTTTGGATTTTAGTGTCCGTATCTAAAATACATAACCGAAAATGAAGACGCATGCACACAACCATAAACATCTAGATTCAGTTATAGATGGAAAGAGGAACAAACTACCTTCGTATCCTCTACACTGTCTTTGTCTTGAATGCTTCCGTTAGTTGTGTAAAACAGATCTTCAGCTTTCTCAGCCCGACTGCCACCTTCTATCTCTTTCAGAGCCCCGATCAACCGGTCCTTCCACTGGAACAAAATCGAGCATAGGGATCAAAAATAATTGAAAACAACTCCATGGAGAACATACTCTCAACATATACAAGAATGGTTAAACCACAATTAACTAATTAGTAATCATAGGATAGTAAGTAAGCCAGGTCAGCAAAACACACATGATCCAAACATCCGAGCACATTAGCTAAAAATCTACAGAAAACCTTTGGCAAGATCAAATACAAAGCATTGGACAATGTTCGTTTAGTTGCAGTGACAATGTATATAAATCCTTAAAGGTGACTTAAGGAAAACAATACCGGTGCAGCAGCCGGATGTGTACATTCCAAGCAGGAGAGAAATACAGTCTTGAGGGCAAGATTTGCTGCTGCTGCATGCACTCCTTTGAGAAAGCTTGGGGCATCCAAGCTCAGTAGAACAGGCAGGATTCGTCCACAAAATGCAGGACGTTTCTTTGCAACTGATGAAAGACTGTATAAGAAACAGAATCAAATAAAGAGGAACTCTTGAGCCATAAGAGAAGCTTACATGACATCCTGGACCTCCATATATACAATACCAGCAAATTACAAAACACAGCTTTTCCTTAAACACTAGTAACTATGAATGAGCATACTTAAACATTTTACCCCGTTCAAAGTTTTTGATCCATGTTCAGAGATGACAAGATTTTCTAGAAAAAAATGATCCAAAAGAGTCATGGAAAGAAGCATATACATGCCTTCATGAATTTAATAGAACATTTGACATGCACCCTCGGCCGAGCTCCAAAGTGACAGAATAATACCAAATGAACTTGCACAAATAGATGCACTCAACAAAGAAAACTCACCTATTGATAAGAAAAATAATCGTGGAGCTATTGAGAGATTTTGCCGCAGGGTGCCTAAGCTGATCAAGAAGTAAAGCCAATTTCTGGCTGGCCTCAATCGACAAGTCTCCAATATTCAAAACAGGATGCCCCCCACGAAGAATAGATATATTAAAATCTGCTTGAATTCCTGCAGGACAGGTAACTAAATTGGTTTAAGCTACTAGTTTAGTAATAAAAACAAGAAACTTCTTGTTACACGTATTGAGCGAATAGATCGATAAAGAAATTAACCTTGATGAGAAGGAGACTCCAAAGAGACGCTAGGGTCAGGTGTATACAAAAGAATAAGCGCTTCCACAAATTTCATAGCGCATAACTTTACACCACTGTTTACTTGCTAATATACATACAAGTCGCAAGAAAAAAACTGGAATCAGACAAGATTAAAAAGAAATCATGGGGGAGATAGAGAGAGAGAGAAAGCATTTAATTCCCCACCCTGAAAGCCAAAGAGCATACTTCATCCTTGAACTTAAGCATCCATGTCCAGGAAGATTGAAGAAACTCATCCAACTCACTAGAATGCAAACCCTAGAACCAAAAAAGAAGGGATTTACAGACCAAACAGAGGAGTCACATGTGCAGAACAGAGGAAAAAAGAAAAAAAAAGAAGAAGCAACCTGAAGTGCGAATTTTTGGAGGGTGGAACGGAATAAAGCAGATCCAGAAGCGATGACCTGCCTGACCACAGCTGGTGTGTCATCATCTTGGAGAGACTTGATCAAAAGGGGAACTATCTCAGGTAACAATTCCACATAGTTCAAACCAATTTCACCAAGAATCCTGCAATTTTATAAAATAGGTTCAGCGAGGTATCTACATTCCATAAGAGCACGTGTTTGATTATACTATATAGTCCCAGTAGAATCCTAATGAGAATAAGTCAAGAGGAACTTATAGTAGATAATAGTGCGTCATCATACATCTGAAGAATCCAATTGTGATAGTGGAGAAACCTAATTGGAAAAAAGAGGATTACAAAAATCAAAAACGGAGCTTACTCGGCGACAAACTTGCGGACAGCACCGAATTGATCAGAGAGGAGATCGAAGAGGAGAGGAAGAAGCTCTGTGGGGAAAGAAGCGGAGGGATCTCCTTTCAAATTCAGACGCAGATTGCGTAAGCGGTGGAGCTTCGGAGGCAAATCGGTGGCTGATTTGGCGGATCTCGCGAGACCTTGAAGCTTATACGAAGAAGCCATGATGGTTCCCACCATTATGGATCGGTTCGACCAATTGTAGTACTTTGCCTTAGACCTTCGATGCCAAACGTGAAGGATCGATGCACATATCTCTTTCTATTCCGTAGGGTTTTAGAGAGACAGAGAACGATGGAGAAGAAGAAGATTCGCTTTTATTTCTGCTACGAGGAACAATTGTGAACTGCTTTCCTGTTTTCGCGTCTTTCCAAAAAGAGAGAGAGAGAGACGGATATTATAATAATCACACGACGTCGTTCAAGTAATGAAAGAAATTGCGGATAGCATGGGCCGATTAACAGAATGAGCCCATTTCGAATAATTACACATTTAAAGGGCCAGATAAATTAACGGACTTATCACTTTTATCCCCCCGTGTTTTTTGTGGTCCTAGGTGGAGTGGTTCCGGATCATGCAGCAGAGGACATTGAAAAAAAACACAAAAACTTATACAAACACATTGTCATCCCAGATTAACCCCAACCGCGTTACATATTATCTTAGGCTTATAGAGATGCTTGAGACCACAAATTGATATAAGAACTAGAGGCACCAGGAAACCATATTCAATACCAAACTATGAGGACACTTTTGTTAATCAAACCTCATACTAAGAACAGGACAAGCTCAATATCAATGGACCCAAGAATGTCTCATTTTCAAAACAAACAAGAGAGTACATTATTATTCTTATTATTATAACTGACAACTTGTTCTTGCAAATAGAAGAAGTCGATTACAATCACTAACCAAAGATTATAAGAGAAAAAAAAACACAAAGCGGATACAAACTACTCATCAAATATCATCTTTTTTCTTTTGTTTTCTGGACATCACTGCAAAATGGTCTGAAAAACCATTCTCGTCCGAAATTTCACCTTCTTGTTTGTTCGGTTTCTTTTCACTCGGAGCGATTAGCGAACCTCTCAACCTTCTCATCATTGAGATTAATCCCAACCATAGCCTCTCCAAGCCCACAGCTCACCTCCACCAGCATCTCCGGGTCACTATAATGAGTCACCGCCTGAACAATCGCACGCGCCCTACGCGCCGGATCCCCGCTCTTAAAAATCCCCGACCCCACAAACACCCCGTCGCATCCAAGCTGCATCATCAGCGCCGCGTCCGCCGGAGTAGCCACCCCACCGGCCGCGAACTGAACAACAGGAAGCCTCCCGAGCTGCTTCGTCTGCATCACCAAATCATAAGGAGCCGCGATCTTCTTAGCGAAGCTAAACACCTCGTCATCATCCATGTTCCTCAAAACCCTAACGTCACCCATCACGGACCTCACGTGCCTAACCGCCTCGACAATATTCCCCGTCCCCGCCTCCCCTTTCGTCCTAATCATCGCCGCCCCTTCCCGTATCCTCCTCAGCGCCTCCCCGAGGTTCCGGCACCCGCAGACGAAAGGGACGCGGAAGTTGTGCTTGTTGATGTGGTGGTCCTCGTCGGCGAGGGTCAGCACCTCGCTCTCGTCCACGTAGTCGATCCCGATCGCCTCGAGGATCTGCGCCTCCACGAAGTGCCCGATCCTGGCTTTGGCCATGACCGGGATGGTGACGGCGCGCTTGATGTCCTTGATCATCTGGGGGTCGCTCATCCGAGCGACGCCGCCCTGTGCGCGGATGTCGGCGGGGACGCGCTCCAGGGCCATGACGGCGCAGGCGCCGGCCTCCTCCGCGATGCGAGCCTGGTCGGCGTTGACGACGTCCATGATGACTCCGCCGCGGAGCATCTGGGCTAGGCCGACCTTGACGGAGAAGGGAGATTTCTTCGCCTCCGTTATCGCTGCACCGTTACCGTACACAGCCACGACGCCTGTTCCTTCCATTATCGGAATCAATGAGAGATAGAGAGAGAGAGAGAGAGAGGAAATGGAAGAAGATTTGATGATTGGTGAAATCGATTTCTGGCCCATCCTCGCCTATCTTGGACTCTGCTTTATACTGAAAAAGCTTGTGATAAAACCCAAAAATAAATAAATATTATATATAGTCCCATTTTCATTGGCTATGATCGGGCGGTCCAGATTAACAACACGCGACTTCGATTTTCGGGTTAACACACATGTTTAGTGGACTGCAACTAAATTAGAAATTAAATAATTCAAAGATAGTTGTCCGAATTTGGATTTGTCTATCACTGGTAAATGCGTTGCTAACGGGCGAATATGTAATGTAATCAAACACATCTTTTACATCTATCTTATTAAAACAGAAACATTATGTTGGACCTAACATTTATTTTGTAAGTTTTTAAATTAAATACAACTTTATACTTTATATTTAAACATACATTAAGTCACTAATGTTCCTTTCTTTATACTACTATCCATGTTTCCAAACAATATACTTATTTCTTTATACTACTATCAATGTTTCCAAACAATATATTTTTTATACTACTATCAACGTTTCCAAATAATACAATAATTAATCTTAGTTATTTTGTATCTATCATTTTCTCTTTAAAATTTTGTAGAAACGTCATAATTTCGTAAATTACAAAATAGTGAACTTTAAAATTTTGATTATAAGATTACAAATTATGAAACTATTATAATTTAAATCCAATTAGATTACATATCGGTCATCCATCAGTTCAATCGGTTAGTCTCGGGTTTTAGTGATTTTTTAATATGAATATTTTAAAAACATAAATTGAATTGTCAGATCTCCGGATTAACAGGTATAATCACAATCGGGTTGAATTTAAAAATACTGATTTAAATGCAAAAATATTTTAAATACACACTCTTTAAAAATTACCAAATTATTTGTTAAATTATTAGTAAAAATTTTTATCGTAAAATATTCTGCGCTTCAAAAATGCGGATCAAAATCTAGTCATGTTTAAATTGCACTTCTTACCCACCAACCTTCTTGTAACATTATATTTTAGTTATAGTGACAGTAGAGTTTGATAATTAGTCACGTCGTTTTAGCTAAATATTAACATTCGACTATGTTATACACAGACAAACAAATTGTTTGAATAACATACAAACTATGGCTTCGATTGGGGATTAGGCTGTTGAATCTTTCTGTAATATTAAAGCATTCACGATTACTATTTATCTAATCAGGCTTTTAAGACTTTTTGTACTTTCTCTATAGTCCCTTTAAGTATTTTTCTTCTCTTGTGTTACTCCTTTAGTGTTTTACTTTTTTCAGAAAACAGTAATTTATGGCACTTTAGACATTTTTGTAAAGCCATGTTTAATTTTTAAAGTCTAAGGTTCTAATTGTTTAGGACTTCTACTATTGAAACTGTAGGGTGTTAAAACTTACAAACTGTGACTTAAAATAAAGTTAAACCCATGGTTTTCTTGCTTTAGAAAAAAATTGTCCCATTGAAAGTAAAAACAAAAACAGGATGGAAGTATTTCTAGAAAGATTTTGGGGAGTTTAAACACTTTGAAAGCAAAAAGAAAAACTTGATCGGTAAAAAAGTGATTTTGAAGACTTTTAATCTAACTTAAAGTCTTAAAAGTTCTAAAAACCTATTTGTCAATCGGAACCTAAATCTCTACAGCAATTATTTTTTTAAAGTTTATAGCCTCTATATTTACTCCCGGTTGGGGCCTATGATGATTTACGATGAATTATTGCAATAACTCAGTAATGTATGAACTTTGAATTAGTCTAAGACATTTTTACTCATTTGGTAACAAATCCAAATTGTTTCTCTATCTTTTTGTTAAACAAGAGATGTTCAAGTCGAATACCGGATAATCATATATAGATCAGTCACCGGCGACATATAAGTCTAGTTGTTCTATGTGGAAATTAGAAACTCATACTATCTAACCATACATGAAGTTAACAATTTCGCAATAAAGAAAACTCGATTTCTGATTTGGATCAACATAGCGACTTATCATCCAATAAAAGATAACTAAACTGGTACAATGTAGTTAGTTATAATTTAGTTTTACAAATGCATTTATATTACAGGAGAAAATCATCTGTCACCAAGAAATGTAACTGGACCTCGTAGAAACCACGACTGCAGCTCTAGTCCCCATTAACTGTTGCATAAAAAGACAACGAGAGGAGGAGGAAAATTGACAGAAAATGACTTGCACGCTTTTAAAAATATTGATGGAGAGCATCTTTTCTTCACAACATCTTTAAACTTCTTTGCTTGAACAATCGGTAGCCAAGTAAACCATTTATATTTCTGTAACCTTGTAATTGAAAAAAAATTATAAATATCAGAGAAATAGCTGCTTGCGATAATAGAAAAATAAACAAACAGGCGGCTGGGGATGAAAAGGAAGGGCCGCCTCTCGTTTGCAATCAGTAGATATTTCCACTCACTCGACCCTGTGGCCCAACACTGCCAACTTGGTCCTGTGACTACTTGACTGAAAGCAATAATGACCAATTACATAAAGTCCAAAACAATACTTGACTCCTTTTTTATTTTTATAACAGGCTTTCAAAAATTTCATTAATTCCTTTCTTGAACTCGGTCTCGATAATAATACAATGGCAAATGGTAGCTGAAGATTAGTACTAGAACAAATCATAGTATAATAACTAAAGAATCCACTTTAAAAAGAATCAAATCAATAAAAGATGAAACCAAATATACACACAACAAAGAAACAGTATCTAGGAGCAACAATCAAGGCACACAACCAACCCATTCTCGTTACACAACAAACACTGAACCCTAGACCCATCGCTAGAGACAATCCGTCGGCTACCTCTGCATCCATCACACACCAAAAACCTAAACCCATCGCACCTCCCGCAAGGTGTATTATCTCCAGCGACGACTGGAACCCCATCAAACAAACCCCTGAACTTACCTTGCTCGTGCAGACCCAACACCCTCTGAGCTCCCCCGATGCACCTTCCCTTCACGAACAGCACCGGAGGCAAAACAACCTCCCCTGAAACCCTCCGAAGCTCCTCCCTGTAGCGCACGTGCATCGACACGTCCCTCTCGTAGTACTTGACTTTAAAGCTGTCGAGCAGGAAGCGGATCATGTTGCAGTCGTCGAACGTCTTCCTGATTCCCCTGAGAGTTGTTGTGTAGAATACAACTGACTCTTCTCCTCCAGGTGGACACCGTTCCTCGAATCCCAATAACGGCTCTTCTTCACCTCTATCATCGTCCTGTTCATCGGAGGGAAAGAGGATAATGTTGTCGTCTTCTTCATCATCATCGTGGAGATTGGGTTCTGTGGATAAATCGTTGATTCTCCTGAAGCACCCCACAGCTAATTCGAACGCTTCGAGCAGCTTCGGATCGAAAAGCGTGGTCGAATTCAACTCAGGTCTTCTAAATCCACACCCCATACCTCTTTTATCAGATCCGCAAGTAACCGCCGGTTTACTATCTCTCGGAATCTTGTTAACCGGTGGAAGGATATTCTCCTCGTTTCCAGACGCTGCTGCTTCTTCTTCTTTACTCTCCTCGTTTTCCACGTGTTCAAGTCTCTGAGGGGCTTTCCAGATAGAAGCTGATGTGATCTGGGGAATAGGATTAGATATCTTCGGAATAAACTCATCGGCAGCTGAAAGGACCTGCAGAATCCGATCCTGATTCAGATACTCCCCCGCAGCTCTGATCGATTTCAGCTTCTTTGCGAACTTCATCCTCGACGACTTCATCTCCTGGGATGAGATCTGTTAACTATCGCTGGTGATAAGATCGACAAAATAGGTTAAAAAGAAAAAAAAGTGAAGAAGAAGAAGCAGAGTGATGATGATAATAATGATTCAATTTTAATCCTTAACGGCTAGAAAAGACGGTCGCTACTTTTTTTTCGGGGGAAAACAAAACGAAAGAGACGGATACAGTACGGTTAGGTGCACTGAGACTTTGTGTTACAAACCACATGGAAAGGGCCACGTTGGTATCTGATTTAACCGCAACTTTCAAAGAGGGCCTCTTCCCCTAATATATCAATCTCATCAGTGTGGTGGACATTTTTGTTGTTATGTATGCAAAAACGAATTGAGAAAGAATAAAAAAAAACCCCTAAAAGCTCTTCAAAACCAAAATGATTACAAACCCACCAAAGAGGTTGTTCAAGTCACTGAGTTAGTACACAGACAGAAGAAACACACAGCTTTCAAGTCATATCTTTTGCTGCTCCACGCTCTAGTATTTTTCTTTCTCCTACGGGGTTTTACTACTTCTCTACAAGCATAACATCCAAACCTCTTCTTTCTTCCAAACACTTTTAATCGTTTGTCCCTCGAGTTGACTAGACGGGCACACGCTTGCCCCTGTACTTGTCAAAGAACTGTTGCATCAAAGCCAATCAACAAAACATTAATCAATATAATAAGCGGAATATGCAACAGAACTGATAGAAACTTAGGAAAACACTAAGCCTAGAACTAACTCAAGATCATCCGAAACAGTTGAATAAGTTTTCTATTTTTTTTTTGCAAATAATTGGGAAACATACGGATCTGATATATGGTAGCTGAATGATCCAACCGAGAACAGGTATCTTTTGTACGAAAACAGCCAAGGTTGGCCAGAAGCCGCTGCAATATGCAAAACATTGTTAGTAAAAAACTCTGTCTATGCAAAACACCAGTAAGAAAGAATATAAGAAGAAGTAAACAAACGAGACCTGAAGAGAACAAAAAAGCCATAGGTCTCTAACATCATTCCAAGGATAGGCCACCCGAGGACAACAAAGAAGAAGCCGGTCCCAAAAGATATGGTTCCCTGAGTGGAGGAAAACACACATAGTTAAAGAGAAAACAACCAGAAAATACTCTAACTAACTAACTCGGATAAGCGAGAAATAGAAACCTTATAGTTCTGACGCTTGGTGAAAAACTGCATGGTAGACTTGAGGCCAATGGTAAGACTAACCCCAGAGATGAAAAGAATCTGAAAAAAAACGCAGCAGAAAAAAAGAAAAAAACTGAGTGCTCAGTAACAGTTGGGGAAAAGAAGCAAGAATAGCAGGGAACTTACATTTCCCATGGCAAGTAAGCCCTTATCGAAGACAAACATGATTCCCAGAAAGGAGAAGAAAACCCCAAATGCTGTCAGCCCTAACCCAATTTCTGTTGCACAACAAAACGATTAAATTGACAAAAAAAAGGGGGCAGCATAAGACATTGAATGATCAACTCTTGCTCTCTAAGTAACATAGCAAATGTAGACATACTTTTCCGGTCATTCATCTCGAAGGACATCATCATTTTGTGGCCTGCTCTGCTTGCTTCTTTCTTCAACCTATCGCTGCCACATGAAAAAAAGACTGAAACTCAGGCAAAAGTAGGGCCATTAGGGTTTACAAATGTGCCCATGGATTGGCCAAGACTCTGATTTTACATAAAGGGGTCCGAAACATTAATAACGTCCGCTTTACAGAATCAAACGAAGATAGCCAGGTTGATTGTTCAATCGAAAATAGTGCACACACACACAAACAATAGACGGAGTAAAGAGGTTCAACTAATACTGTCTATAGCACCGATTATAATGTTAAGATTTCTAAAATAAAAATGCAGAAATTGAAGATCATTAACGGAACGAAATCAAAAAAGGATCGTAGCAATTCACAGATCTAGAAGTAGAGAGAAGGATAAGACCTAAGCACGCAGAGATGTTCCAACCAGGCGAATTTTTTAAGTTGGGATCAATAGCAGATCAGGCGAAGAGAGAAGGAAACCTGATTCGAAGACGAATTGGACGCAGAGAGAGAGAGAAGATAGAGAAAGAGGTCTCACCGATCTCGTTACCGGAAAAGCACCCCCCTGAGGAAAAAAAATTATATATTAGAAACTACCGAAATTACTATAACACCCCCAAGCTCATCTGTCATCAGCGACGGTATTCTCGTAGTTATGATTTTATAGTAGAGGGTGTATGAGTAATTCTGCATATAATACGCAAAAACTCCAGTCGCACACTGTCTTCGGTCCAGTCTGGTTTTCGAGAGAGCCAAAGCCAAGAAATCAAAACCAAATCCCCTTTTAATCCAAATCCAATTTCAATTTCAAAATTGAACCACCACCACCGAGAAACCCTACGACTGCTCTGCCCCCAATGGATATAGCTCTCTTCTCGCCTTCCTCTCTCTTCGCCGCCGACGATGACTCCTCGGATGGAGAGACGACGGAGACGAGCCAGAGCTTCGTTGATAGGAATCACCAGTTTCCTGGAATGGTACGCTCCCTCTCCTCCTTTTGATTCCCGGTTTAGTGATATTTAGGCTCTCTCTGAAAAACAAATATAGTTTCAGTCAATGGTGATAGAATGTGTTTGGAAACAGGAATTGAATATCCGGGAATTCGGTTTCCACCAGCTGAATGCAAACTTGCTCTGGCCTGGTTCCTTCGCCTTTGCTGATTGGTTAGTCCAACGTCCCCATCTCATCCGTAACCGCCGTTGTCTCGAGATTGGAAGGTACTTCTACTTCCCCCTCCTCTTTATTGATTAGTCTAAAACTGAGAGTTCTTTCGTTTTTGGTCAGCGGCACGGGTGCTCTAGCTATTTTCCTTAAGAAGGAGTTTAATCTAGACATAACTACCTCAGACTACGATGACCAGGAGATTCAAGACAACATTGCTCATAACTGTACTGCAAACAACATCACCCCTTCTCTCCCCCATATCAACCGTCAGTTTTCGAAGTGAACCCACACCATTCTTTTTTTTTGTTTGTCTTGTCATTTTTGACATTCTTCTTTCTATTATAATGACAGATACATGGGGAGATGAATTTCCAACCTCAGTACCAGATTGGGATTTGATCATTGCCAGTGATATCCTTCTATGTATTTCTTTTTATTTTCCTTGTTTTTTTTTGTTTATCTGAAAACATGTTCATGCTCCTCATATTTTTTTTTCAATTTGTTGCAGATGTGAAACAGTACCCAAACTTGATTAAGTCTCTCTCTTTTCTCCTTAAGTCCTACAAACCTAAAGACACCACCACCAATGCCGTTAGTCCATCAGAGTGCAAGCCAAATGGTCAGTATCGTTTTCACAACTCCCCTTTTTCTTCTCTCTTTGTTATCACAACGCACACCAAAAAAAAGTCTGATCATTACTCTCTATTTTTAACAGTAGGAGCAGAGTCTGATATGCTACCGTGGCCGGTGTTCTTAATGAGTTGGAGAAGACGGATTGGGAAAGAGGACGAGTCTTTATTCTTTAGTGGTTGCCAAGAAGCTGGATTCGAGGTGAAGCATCTTGGAAACCGAGTTTATTGCATCAGCCTTACAGAAACCAACCTCTGAAGAATACGTTACTATACTACTCCTTATGAGTCGGGTCTCCTTCCGCAGATTGTTCGCCTCTGAAATTAGTGTGTTACTCTTGCCGCTTATTTGGATTTGCGTCTCTTTTCTTTTTTGGGTCAAAGTTAAAGGTGAAATGAGATACTGTTGTGGTAGGGGTCATTTCATCAGTTTGCGTCGCTTCCCGTGTAGATTGAATTTTTAACAAACGTTCTATTATGATCACAGCTCCTTTCTTGATCCAAATCTCTTATCCTATGCATAAACATTGCAAAGTGTATATTGTATGAATCATCATGATTTTAAGAAGGATCGACACATTTGTTCAAAAAAAAAAAAGAGAGAAGGATCGACACAAAGTATCTCGTGTATGTTGCATTTCGAGTATCGAGTATTTACCCAGTAGTTCGGCTAAGAGCCTAGAAGATTCATACCTATTTTTGGCTCAGTGGTTCAGTTCGAGTAGTTTCGGATTACTTGGATTTGGTTCGGATAATAAAACTAGAAATCAGAAAATACATGGACAAAAAAAAATTTTATTCGATTCTGATTTGGTTATTTTGAGTAGTTCAAATAGTTTGGAATAAATATCGAATATTTTAGATAAAATATCAAATAATTGAGATAATTTGGATAAAATTTAAATATTATGGATTATTATGTATATTTAAGATGAAAATATCTGAATATTTCTATTAGTTTGGAATACTTTCATCTAGTTTGAATATATTATAATAATTTAGGATTTTTCAAATATTTTCAAATACTTTTAATAGGAGTTTTTTAAATTAGATTTATATATTTAGTTATATTATATACATTATATAATTACTATTTTATATATTTGGATATCTCGATTTTCACTTGGATTTCTGTTCAATTCGGTTATTAGAAATATAGAAAAACAGATATCATTCGAGTATTTGAAGGTTTAAGGTTTAGATGTGATTTCGATTTTAGACATTTTGGTTCGATTCTAGTTCTCCGGTTCTTTTGTGGAGGCCTGACAAAAACACAAGTGTAAACCTCTTAAAAGTTCCGTAAGAAAGGTTTTGTCAACTGAAGTGGAGTGGAAGAGCGTTATCTGAAACTCGATCTAAATTGAAAATTTCCAACCACGGGAGGGGATATAAAATTAGGGTTTTAGGAAGGTGCGAGGAGCTTGGAAAGAGATGGAACTTTTAGGCTCATCATCATCATCCGAGTGTAATTTAGGGATTCTAGAAACTCTATCGGACGATGCGATTGAGGAAATCACAGAAAGCTACAGTGGCCTTTTCACCACAGTGGAGTCTCTCATTGCCGGAGATTCCTCAGTAGTCGAGGAGAAAGAGCTGGTGTCTCATGTTTCTACTCTCTGCAAGTACGGCCTTGCTTCTCTTGTTCGTGACCACTTCCTCTCATCTCTCCAGGTACACTCCCTTCCTTCCTTCCTTGTGAATAGTGCTTCAGCTTTCTTCTTGAGTTAGAAAAATATTCTTAACTTTTCAGCAAGCTTTTGACAAGGGCGGTGCATCCACTTTTTGGCTTCATTTTGATAATTTTCGCCATAACCAACATTCTGTAAGTTTTTCTCACAACGCTTGCTTTGCTTGCTTCCTTTGTTCGATTCATAAAGCTTACATATACTTTTCTGCAGGACTACGGAGAAGAGATTCACCAAGCCTTGTGTGGGGCTTTGGAAGAAATCTCTATAGAGAAGCAGTTTCTTGAGAAGTGTCTCTCCACACTTGTTCATGCTTTGCATTCCTTTGAAGAACAGTCTTCAGATTCCGAAAGAGTTGAGCTTTTTTCCAGATTCCAGTCAATGCTGTCTTCAACTTTGATGACCACTCTTCCTCATCACTTCCCTGGTAAATTCTGATTTTGATTTCTCGGAGTTTGTTCTATATATAATCTTTGCCACTTACTCTCTTTATTATGTCCTTTCAGAAATACTCCACTGGTATTTTAAGGAAAAGCTGGAGGAGCTAAGCGCAATCATGAACAACGAAGATGATGACGACGACGCCCAACAGCTCGAGAGCGATGGCATGGATCTGGACGATAAGCTGAGATCTAAAAACGGGGAAATGGATGTTGATCAAGGCTTTTCAAGACACGACGATCTGGTGAAGAACATCGGCAAAGTGGTCCGTAACCTTAGAAGCATTGGTTTCACTTCCATGGCTGAAAACGCCTACGCTTCTGCCATCTTCCTCCTTCTCAAGGCCAAAGTGCATGATCTGGCTGGTGATGATTACAGGACTTCTGTTTTGGGATCAATCAAAGAATGGATTCAGACAGTCCCTCTTCAGTTCCTTAATGCGCTTCTTTCTTATCTTGGTGATTCCGTAAGATACGGTACTACTACTACCACACCCTCTGGCCTCACGTCCCCTCTGGCTTCTTGTCCATCTCCAAGCTTCTCCAAAGTGGTGACTCCTTCCGAAGGAATCGTTAGGTGGAAGCTACGGCTTGAGTATTTTGCGTATGAGACACTTCAAGATTTAAGAATAGCCAAACTGTTTGAGATAATCGTCGACTATCCTGAGAGGTATTTGATTAGTAGTTTATATTTCTCTTTTAAATATTGCATCTCTGATGTGGAAAATTTGGGTTTGATGCAACAGTTCTCCTGCTATTGAAGACTTGAAACAGTGTCTTGAATACACTGGACAGCATTCTAAGCTAGTAGAGTCTTTTATCTCTTCGCTGAAATATCGTCTGCTCACTGCGGGTGCCTCAACCAATGATATATTGCATCAGTACGTGTCGACCATCAAAGCCCTCAGAGCAATAGACCCGGCTGGTGTGTTTCTGGAAGCAGTGGGTGAGCCGATCAGAGACTATTTGCGTGGAAGGAAAGATACCATTAAATGTATTGTCACTATGCTTACGGATGGAAGCGGCGGAGGAGGAGGGAATGCAAATGGTTCCGGGAACCCTGGGGATAGTCTTCTTGAAGAGTTGATGAGGGATGAAGAGAGTCAAGAGAATGTTGGTTTCGATGATGATTTTCACACTGATGATAAGCAAGCCTGGATCAATGCTTCTCGGTATCTTTTTTTCTTTTGTTTTTATCATCTTTTTGCATTGGATTTGGACTTATCGTAATCTGCTTTTGTGCCTCAGTTGGGAACCAGATCCTGTTGAGGCTGATCCTCTAAAAGGTAGCCTTAGTCAGAGGAAGGTAGACATACTGGGAATGCTTGTTGATATAATTGGATCTAAAGAGCAACTAGTTAATGAATATCGTGTTATGCTCGCTGAGAAGCTTCTCAACAAGACTGATTATGACATCGACACTGAGATACGCACTGTCGAACTTCTCAAGGCAATCTCCTTTTTCTTTTTTACTCTAACTTATTTCTACAGTGTTGGATTTGTTTTTTACCTTTCTCTTATTATGCCATCAATAGATACATTTTGGAGAAGCCAGTATGCAAAGATGTGAGATAATGCTGAACGACTTGATTGATTCTAAGAGAGTGAACACTAACATTAAAAAGGCATCTCAAACTGGTTAGATTTTTCTGAACTCTTCTCAATGTTATTTACATAGATTCCTGGCTGAATCTTATCTGTGTCCATCCCTTGTTGTTTAGGCACTGAGTTAGGAGAGAGTGAGCTGTCTGTTGATATTCTTACCTCGACGATACTTTCAACAAACTTCTGGCCGCCGATTCAGGTTCTTCCTTATGATTTTGCATCCATTTTATGAAAGGGTGTAGACTATTGTGATTGCTTCCATTCACTGAATTGGAGGAGGAATTTCAGGACGAGCCACTGGTGTTACCTGGACCTATAGACAAGCTGCTTTCAGATTATGCCAATCGGTATCATGAGATCAAGACCCCTCGTAAACTACTCTGGAAGAAAAATCTTGGCACTGTCAAGGTAGCCTTTGTTGTTTAGATACAATATGATACATGTTTTGTTTGGAGTACCGGAGAAAGCAGATACTGACAAAATTTAATTCCTCTCTCTCTTTGAAATGGCTTGGTTGAACTCAGTTGGAGTTGCAATTTGAAGACAGGGCAATGGAGTTTACAGTCTCACCCACACATGCAGCCATTATCATGCAGTTTCAAGAAAAGAAAAGGTAAACTTAACTCTACAAGAGTCCAATCATTATGGATTGTTCTCTCTCTGCCAAAGTTACTGAAATTATGTAAGTTTTTTTTTTGTTTTTTCAGTTGGAACTCTGTAGATCTTGCTGCAGCCACTGGGATACCCATTGATGTATTAAACAGAAGAGTAAACTTGTGGATAAGCAAGGTACCCACCCATAGTTTGATAAGAAAAAAAAGCATTCATTTTGGAGAAAGGATTTGTTCAAAAAAAAAAAAAAAAAAAATTTTGGAGAAAGGAAGAGGTAAACTTGTAAAGTATTATCCTGGACATTTTTAGGGAGTTTTGAGAGAGACAAGAGGAAGAGAGTCAAATGGGAATATGTACACGCTTGTTGAGTCCATAAGTGATTCCGGGAAAAACGAAAGCGAGGAGCTTTTGGGAGGTGATGAAGAGAGTGAAAGATCGATCGCCTCTGTGGAAGACCAGCTTCGCAAAGAAATGACCATATACGAGGTATGTTTATGATGAAACCTTCATATTCTATTTAATCTTTTCATTTGCGATAAAATCTTAAAAGTATTTATGAAATAAATATGTTTTTTAAATCAGAAATTCATCATGGGAATGCTCACAAATTTTGGAAGCATGGCACTAGAGCGAATCCATAACACTCTAAAGGTAACACAACCAAAGGGGCATATAAAAGTAACCACACTATCTTTTGCGAGGCTGTTGTCTTTGATATTGTATGATGAACATGTTTTGTGTTTGGTGGTGTAGATGTTCTGTGTAGCGGATCCGTCGTACGACAAGTCACTGCAACAGCTACAGAGCTTTCTATCAGGGTTGGTATCTGAAGAGAAACTAGAGTTTAGAGATGGAATGTATTTACTAAAAAAGTAGTTTCAACGACCGCTTGGTACATTTGTGTTATTGACCGACAGGAACTAGTTTTGTCCTCTCTTTTTTTGTTTGTTAACAACAAAGCATGTAGTAATATATTCAAATTTGAGATTCAGTTTGGAAGGAAACTGTAACCTTAATGAGATGTTCGAAGAAGGCCCAAGCGAGCCCACTAATTTGAGTGGATTCACTTTGTGGACCCCATTAAGTACTCTTGACACTTGGCACTGGAGACAATTTATACATTAGGACTCTCCTCCACTTGCGTGCAATCCTTGAAGTTGGGAAATCTTGAAAGTGAGACGACATGGGAGAAGAAGAGATATCACTACTTAAATTTCGTACTCTCCCTACGCTCAGGACCTCTGACTTCGCTCTCACCGACGAACCTTCGTCATGGAATCGCGGGAGAGGGAACATAAGAAGCGGTGGCGTTTTGAGCAATTTCGCGTCCTTATCGGTAGCTGTTAGGAGAGAAGGGAGGGAATCTGATGGAGCATTTGCGTCCGTTTCTGTGGTGATTAAGAAGGGAGATGACGACGTATTCGCGCCTACACTGGCTCAGCTATTGAAAAACCCCGTCGCTCTTTTGTCTTTCGTACCGAAAGACCCTGCTCTGTTTTTCGCAGGAGCATTCGCCGGAGCCGCCGCAAAGTCAGTGACGGCACCGCTTGATCGTATAAAGCTCCTCATGCAGGTACGTGTTTTGCCTTGTTTTAAATAATAGTTTATTGGTGAGCACAGCAGTACGCCGTCGTTTAACACTAGTTCTCTTTTTTTTTTTTGAGTAATGTGATTGTCTTCTTGTTACAGGAATACAGTTATACTTATTGGTTCTTACAAATTTACAATCTATTTAATTGACTACTTATTTAAACTATTATTATTGTTATAGACACATGGTATATATAATATTCTAAATTTTTTTTTTTTTGTAACTCAGGCTTTCAATATAATATTCTAAAATTTCATGCAAGGATTGGTTCTTCTTACTGTAAAAGTACACTCATTGTTGACTTGTTCTTTTTATATGTATATATGATTTGGAGTTTTACATATAACCACAGGCAATTATGCTAATTGGAAGAGAAGAAGGTGTTAAAGGTTATTGGAAAGGAAACCTACCTCAGGTACACGCTCACTATCTCTTTACATATACATGTATGTAAAAGTTGTGGGTAAATTTAGAGGAGTTTAACTGCTTATAATCTTTTATTTGGCCTTTATGTTTGTTCCAGGTGATAAGGATCATACCTTATAGAGCGATCCAGTTATTTGCATATGAAACATACAAGGTTTTTGATCCTTTGTCACATCTGTTTCTGCTTTTCATTTCAAAAATTTCAGAACCATCTCATCATTTTTTAAATGATTTATTCAGAAACTCTTCAGCGGAAAAGATGGCCAATTGTCTGGTCTTGGCATGCTTGGGGCTGGTGCTTGTGCTGGCATGACCTCTACCCTGGTAACTACTGTTGTTTATCTACTTCATCTAGTCTCACGATTTTTTTCTTTTTTAAATACCTTTAAGAATCTTATTTATGTTCTTATTGCAGATTACATATCCTTTAGATGTGCTGAGGTTAAGGTTAGCTGTTGAACCGGGGTATCGGACCATGTCCCAGGTATTTTCATTGCCATTTATAGACCAAAACTCTTAAAGCTCCATAAACTCCCTTAAATTAAGAAAGGAAAAAAAAAACGCAACATAGTCAAATGTAGGTTGCCTTGAACATACTGAGGGAGGAAGGACTTGCATCATTTTATAACGGTCTGGGTCCTTCGCTTTTAAGTATAGCTCCTTACATTGCCATCAACTTCTGCGTCTTTGATCTGTAAGTCTGCTGCTAACAGTTAAGTCCTTTACCACACCTGAAAATGTTTCAGTCAATTGGTTTTTTTACATTATTGACACTCCGCATGCATGCAGGGTAAAGAAATCTTTGCCAGAGAAGTATCAAAAGAAGACACAATCATCTTTGATAACAGCAGCGGTGGTTGCTGCTATTTCTACGGGTACATGCTATCCCTTGGATACCATTAGAAGACAGATGCAATTGAAGGGTACTCTTTATAAATCAGTATTTGACGCCTTCTCAGGTAAAAGAATACAACATCCTTATCAGCTTTCAAGAAAGGTAAGACTGACCTGACCGGTTTGTCCTTAACCGTTCTATAGGCATCGTTGAGCGTGGAGGAGTTATTGGCTTGTACCGTGGATTTGTCCCCAATGCCCTTAAAAGCATTCCAAACAGCAGGTAAATTTATTTCGTATATCTATCTATCTATAGATATACTTGTGATGAAGCCAGCTTTCTCATCTTCTTTCATGTTGTTGTTTTTAAGTATAAAGCTTACAACATTCGACATTGTTAAGAAACTCATTGCCGCAAGTGAGACGGAATTCCAAAGAATCGTCGATGATAATCGCAAGAAATCAGCAACTCCTCCTCCTAACTCAATCGATAAAGAAAAGTAAAGTCGCTGTTAAGTTTGAATCTCCCTTTGATCCTCCTAACATCTTCTTTTGCTGTGTGTATTTTTGAATTTGAAGGCATTAATTAAGCCCATAGAGTGTATGTCACAGTTCATATGTTTTGGTAATTAAAGTTGGGTTGTCTCCCGGCTTTACGTTCAGTAGTACTTGAAAGAGAACATGGAACAAAGCTTTTAAAACAAGGCTAGTGTGTTCCTTTGGCTGAAGCAAAGCTTGTTGGGGAATGGGGATGGACAACATTAATTTTTATTATTAATTTTTTAAAAATGATATAAAATGATTGTAAAATTTAATTTTTCAAAAAGAGAGAAAGACAAAATATCACCAAACCAAGTTTTTGTCACAAAAATAGACTCACAAAAAAAAAATGACCAAAATAAATTT
The DNA here is from genome assembly GCF_000801105.2 of Raphanus sativus. Lineage (NCBI taxonomy): Eukaryota > Viridiplantae > Streptophyta > Magnoliopsida > Brassicales > Brassicaceae > Raphanus > Raphanus sativus. The sequence continues at coordinate 24,699,570 of NC_079512.1, read as the reverse complement.
TATCGAAGGGTAAATATGTATTTATAACACTTGGGTTAATTAATTTAAGATTTAGGGTTTAGAGTTAAGGGGTGGAGTTTTAGGAATGTGTTCAAATTTTTAAAAATAAAAAAAAATATTAAAATTTTCAAAACAAAAATGTGCTATTTTGGTCATTTTATTTTTTGAGTGCTATTTTTGTGACAAAAATTTAAAAAGTGATATTTTAGAAATTTGACCTTTTCAAAACATATAAAATATTTGAACAAATTAATTTAAATGTCAAATGTCGATCATTATTATTTTTTACTATTATATGAATTCGGCAATACATATTAGTTGTATGGTATATTTTTATAAATAATATTGTTTGGATTGTTTGACAAATTATATATGTTTGGATTGTTTGACAAATTATATATGTTGGTTTATGGTTTATTTTTCTTTTAAGAAATTGAGCAAAATAAATTAAAAAGTAAAAAATACTGATTAGTTAAATTATAACAACCGATCTGAAAAATAATGTATGAAAGAGATACGTACAAAGGTTATTTAACTTTTCTTTTGATATATAAATAGTATAGTTTTTCTCCTCCTGCTTTTTTTTTTTTGTCATCTGTGGTTTTATTGATTTCAAACTTTGAACGCCAAAAGACATGTTACAACAACTATCACCACTTCTAGAGCCGACGATTTAAAGAGATAAATTTCGGAGCCATAAGCCGGCGATTGCACAGATGCAATCCCGGAAACAAAACCACATAAGAACTACTTAAACTAATAAACAAAGATTTCACAAACAAAGACTAGACCAACAACTAACTACCTTAGACAAGACTCAAACCCAGCCAGAGAGAGAAACGAAACCGGCAAGATAGATCAGGATAACCGTAGCTGTCGATTGTATCTTATTTGCGCCTGAGCCCCACCACCCCCTCCAAAGCCAAATAAACCCGCCATTGAACTTTGGGGAAAGGTTACACATGTCTTCAACACGCTTCCTCTCCACTCACTCCCTCCAGATCCAACTAAGAACTTGCCATTGACCTCTGAACGAGTACACCCCGCGCCGATTATGCGCCTCAGAACCACAGTAAGGCCAAACGAACCAACAAGACACGCTCTAAAAACAGCCGGTAACCATAAATCTACCTCCACAAACCGTAGATCTGACGAGATCGACGCTTGCGAAGTCCGATTTGAGACTCTCTGCTTCAATCTGCTCGAAGCTTCTGACCAGATCTAATCCCCTTTTCGCGCAGTCGCCAACAACTATCACCAGAAATACAAGCCAGAGGAAACACAGACAAAACATAAGAAAAGGAACAAGAAAACGGGTCATCCCATAGACACGGCGACGAATCACCGGCCAAGGAAAACCCTAACGCGGCGGCTTTCTTTTTATCGCACTCTCTCTCGCTGGGGAACAAATACCTTCCTCTCTCCTCCTGCTTTTAGCTAGTATTTTTTTTGGACAACAGCTAGTGTTTTCTCTGTTACAAAATATATTGGTTCAGGAATGGACCGATTTCATGGACCGATTGGTTAGGTTGCAAACCACAGGCCGGTCGACTAGTATCAGCAAATCATTACAAAAAGCGGGGAACAAGTGTCATAGTTACCACGTGGCTTTATAAAATCCAACAAGAGTTTAAATGCAGCCAATCAGAGTAAAGCTCATCTATTTCGAAACATCACAAAAGATAACGTAGGATTCAATAAAGATAAGGTAGATAGTGTTTTGCACCGTCAGATGGATTTGTCAACTGATCCAACGGTCACGATCGTCTCTCCAAGATTATCCCACTCCTATCTTATAAGTTAATTGCAGCAGAGATTTTTTAACAAGACAGAAGTTACCTCTACCTCCTGAAATCACGAAAACGCTAAGATGGCCGCAACTCCCACCGCCGCCGCTGCTTCGTCCATCATGGGTACCCGCGTGGTTCCCGATATCCACTCCGGTTCGGGTAGAATCACAGCCAGGTTTGGGTTCGGGAAAAAGAAGGCGGCTCCCAAGAAGACCAAGACTACCGTGACTTCCGACAGGCCTCTCTGGTACCCAGGCGCCAAGTCTCCCGAGTGGCTTGACGGTTCCCTTGTTGGAGATTACGGTTTTGATCCTTTCGGTTTAGGTAAACCGGCCGAGTATCTCCAGTTCGACATAGACTCGCTAGACCAGAATCTGGCTAAGAACTTAGCCGGAGACGTGATCGGAACACGCACGGAAGAGGCTGCACCCAAATCGACGCCGTTTCAGCCGTACAGTGAGGTCTTCGGAATCCAGAGGTTCAGAGAATGCGAGCTGATTCACGGACGGTGGGCCATGCTCGCCACTCTCGGCGCTCTCTCCGTCGAATGGCTCACCGGCGTCACTTGGCAAGACGCCGGAAAGGTAAATGCTTCTCTGGAAAAATACGATAATATGAAAATGAGTCATGTAGAGTTAGTATACTTGTAGTAATGTAAGGCGTTGACTTATTGATTTTTTTATTTTTTTGTTTTTTATTTTTTGCTTTGACATATTGATAAATTAGTTTTTTTTTTTGGCTGAAATTAGTTATTTAATTTAATATTTGCGGTTGAGATATATTCTCAATGTAAGAACAAAAAATATTGTAGGTGGAGCTTGTGGATGGATCGTCCTACTTGGGGCAGCCACTACCCTTCTCCATCTCGACGTTGATATGGATCGAGGTGTTGGTGATCGGCTACATTGAGTTCCAGCGCAACGCTGAGCTTGACTCTGAGAAGCGTTTGTACCCTGGAGGCAAATTCTTCGACCCGCTTGGTTTAGCGTCTGACCCTGAGAAGATGGCTCAGCTTCAGTTAGCTGAGATCAAGCACGCGCGTCTTGCCATGGTCGCCTTCTTGGGCTTCGCTGTTCAAGCCGCTGCGACTGGTAAAGGTCCACTCAACAATTGGGCTACTCACCTCAGTGATCCGCTTCACACCACCATCATCGATACCTTCTCCTCTTAGAAATCATTTTCTCCTTTCTCATCATCATCTCTATCGTGTAATGTAACTTTGTTCTAGTAGTATAAAACAGAGCTGCTATGAGACTGAATCGCGTTTTGCCATTTAAAATTGGTTTTGGGCTTTTGTTTGTGTGGTCTTATAACCTGTTTGGGCCATGACAATATTATTGGCCTGATTGTCATTTTCTATGGCTGACCAAGATTGAAACTGATGAATCACCTAGTAATTTTGTGAGTGTGGGAGGGACGCTTAGCTTATGAAATTCAGCAGTATCTACACAAATGATGAAAGGCTCATGGACTACACAAACCCGCTTGGAAAGAACATCTTTGAGGCTCATTATGCACCACAAGGTTTTAGAGATGCAGTGACCTAGCTCATTATGCCACTGAACATGTGCTCAGTGTCTCTTTTATAGATCATTGAGAACATGTATTCAAACTCGTCCAATGATATAACAAAATTTCCATCATTTCGTGCCTAGATCGTATTTGTATTAATTAATGATAACACTATAGCTGTCAAAAAAATAAAAATAATGATAACACTATTTTCATTCTGTTATTAGTGGTTTATTTGTTTTGTTTTATTTTTCTCAAAGTCCAACTTTTCTGTATATGATATTTGTTATTTTTGTCGTTTATCAAACAGAATTGACTATTCACTCGGAGGGAAAAAAAAGAAGAGAAACATACAAAAGGATAGAAGACACACTTAATCAAACAAACAAAGAAGCACCGCGTGGGATTTGGATGGACATGGGAGACTTCTCTTGTGAAGGTCTCCCTGCCTTGTCACAGTTCCGTAATGTGGGAGGATGTTCAATTAACATTTGTTTTTCTTCCCTTTTAGACGTTGACATGTACATCTGGTTGCTTGCTCGTCTACACAAACGAAAACGTTACAGAATTGCCTTGAAATTTTGATACGTTTAGAGTGACTCCTTGGGGATTGTCTTTTTTCCTTGGGGATTGTCTTTACGAATTGATAAATATGTATTGTCAAAATAAAAATGGCCTATTCAACGTTGAAAATTGATGAAATAAAATAACGAAATTAGTGACCGTTCCACCGCGAAGGACCATAAGGAAAACATGCACTAATATTACGATTATGTTTGAAAAAAAGAAGTTAAGCTTGAATAATTTCTTCGACGCCGGATTCACATTCATAGACTGTAAATCCATTTTATTTGGTCAAAAAATAATATAAAACGGTATATTGCCACTTGGGACAAACTTCACATACCCAATAATGAGTGACCAAATAATAGTGGGGCTTCAATTCATCTAATGTAATTATGTTCGATTATCTATTGGATAATAAGATTGATACTAATATTCAACAACCAAATCTCTATATTTAATGGGAGTAATGAGTTAGATTGTATTATCCGAAAAGGAAATCTTATCCCAGGATGGCCTTAATTAAAATGTTGGTTTTAACATCAAAATCAAAATGGATAAGCTATATATTGAAAGCTTGAAACCAACCATGTTGATGATTAATGATTCACTACTTGAGTTAAAATGAAATTTAGTTTACTTGTAATTAAGTTATGGTTGGTCATTGTGAACGTAGCAGATAATGAAATAAGTAGCTAGGTTTCCATGCAGAAAAGGTATATATGAACACGTGACACGTCCCATAAACTATGCTAGGTTTTGGTTCGGAATATCTTACCCCTTCAAAAATATTATCCAGTCCACAATGAAAACATGCATGCAGTAATACTAAACTATCATATATCATTAGTTTTTAATGTGTTATATAGCTTTTGCATCAAGCAAACTTTGTAAGATTGAATCCGAAAATAACACAATAGACATCCAAACTAACTTTTTTTTAAATGTTGGTTTTGTTGATTTAGTCAAAGAGATCGTTAAAAACGATAAATTCAAAAACACCACAACAAGGTTCAAAAAAAGTAGCTGGCTAATATTATAGATGTACAAAGGAATTAAAACAAAGGGTGAATATACAACTATCATCTACCGCTCATGATCACAGAACTCGAAGAAACCCTCGTGACGGAGAAAGATGCGACAGAGCTAGAATCAGCCCTATCAGACGAAACATAACCTTCTAACTTTGATCTTCTCGAAAAGTCTGAATACCCCCAGTGGTCGTCAATCTCAGGAACATCTTCCTCTCCGTCCAAATACCTAATCACCATTCTCATCGACGGCCGAGAAGCCGGTCTCTGATGGCAACAGAGCAACCCCACAGTGAGGGCAAGCTTCGCCTCTCCACGTTCGTAACCAAATCCTAGTCTCGGGTCGACTGCTGGGAGAATGTCGCCAGTCTGGCGCAGCTCCATGACCCAGTCTGCCAAAAAGAATGTCCCGGAGTCCGTCGGCCTCCTCCCGGACACGATCTCCAAAAGCAAAACGCCAAACGCGTAAACATCAGACGCGGTAGACGATTGGCCGTTGCGCGTCAGCTCGGGGGCCATGTAGCCGATGGTGCCGACGACTACGGTGGTGTGAGAGAGCGTTTCGCGCTCGTAAAGCCTGGCGAGCCCGAAATCTCCCAGCCTAGGGTTCATGTTATCCTCGATGAGAACGTTGCTGGGCTTCACGTCTCTGTGGACCACGATCTTCTCCCACTCTTCGTGGAGGTAGAGTAACCCGGACGCGATTCCTCTGGCGATCCGGAGACGCGCGTTCCAGGACAAAACGGCGCCGCTCTGTCTCGGTCTTGTGTAGAGAAGAGAGTCTAGGCTTCCGTTGGGGATGTAGTCGTAGATGAGGAGGAGATCGTTTTTGTGTTTGCACCATCCCTGGAGGTTGACTAGGTTCTTGTGCCTTAGACGCCCTAAACTCTCGATCTCGGCCACGAACTCTCGAACGCCTTGCATGCTGTTCGGAGTTATCTTCTTGACGGCGATTTGTTCAGAAGGAGAGGATGATGAAGAGAGGCTTCCTCTGAAGACGGTGCCGAATCCTCCGGCACCGATAATCTTGTTCGGGTTGAATCCATCGGTGGCGGAGTAGAGATCTTTGTATCTGAGCCTATGGGGATGATTGACCTCCCAGTCCTCGAGGATCTCTCCTCGTTGCAAACGCTTCTTGTACATGACGAAGAAGAATAGTAACGCGAGCAAGATGAGCGTTACTCCGGAGAGAGCCACGATGAGAGCGAGGATCTGAGGATCGAAGCCTCTCTCCATGGCAGTGTTGGGAGGTGCAGGAGGAAGCTCCGAGATGTTGAGGGGATTCGCAAGGGGACGATCTACTCCGCTTGAGAAACTCCAACCCATCACGTAGTGAGCACTGGCCTGACCTCTCCCAGTGGCTGCCGTGAACCCCACGTACATTTCTTCTTGCAATATCCCTACCAGTTGGGGAACAGGTTGTTGCGAGATCAAAGGCCTTAAGGGTCTAGACTCCAAACTGGCAGGGTAGACAGTGAGACTAAGGGTTTGGGTTGGTCCGTCGTAATGCAAAAGTGCATGTATCGGATCCCCGCGCTCGAGCAAGAAATCCTCAAGACGGTTACCATTGTCGTAATAAGCAACTGGTTGTTGGATACCCGATTTGAGGCTGTTGAAATTCAGACCGATGTGATTCCCAGTGGTATCCTCGCCGTCTTTGAATCCTTGCACCGTGTCGAATTCAACCGCGAATACGTGATTCGTAAGATTCCCGTCGTTGTCTTTGTTGAGCAGTCCCAAGTACTGCTCGGCGTCTGCTCCCTGGCGGTCAGGGGTCGGGGAAAGGGTGAAGGTGAATCCGAAACCTCCGTTGCCGGAGCTTGTAGGGATGATTACGAAGACGAATGATGTGCTGAAAGAAGCGACCGTTGTGGAAGTTCCGTTGGTCTCCAGCAATCTCACCGGTTTATTGTAGAACGCTGTACCGGTAACGTCTGGGTTTCGGTCAGTGAGTCTAAGCAGTCCGTCGGGTTTGATCGTCGCAGCTCCTGAAACTTGAATCACTGATTCGTTTCCACTAAATCCTGGGAAAGTAAAGTTTGTTGTTGTTGTTGTTCTCTGAGCTCGAACAGAGACAGTCGAAACCAAGAAAAACATGAACAAAGGCAAGACCATGGCTCTTTCAGTTCCCATAATTAGTAGACAAAAGGTGTTTAAAAAGATAACAAGGGATATATGTGTGTGTTCTCTGTAGATATGTTCTTATAAGGAGGAGGCTACACAAGGACTTTTGCAAGTTTTAAACAAAGAAATTTCTTCCTCCATCTTTTAACTGGTTCACATTAACGTGTCTTTGACTATACATATATGGAATCCCGTTTGGTTGGGTTTGTCGTCAATTTCGTATTTGTTTCACAATCACATTTTCAATATAATATTGTTTATTTATTTTTCAACAAGATCGACTTTTAATATCTCTAAGTTGTGGTTATGATCAAATGCTGTCATCTATTATTTCTTTTGCTTATAATCAATTACTTACGGTATAATCTTTTTAAATTTATAATCTATAAATTAATATATTTATAAACTAACATAATTTCATAGTCTCAAATTGAGTTTTTGATTCAATTAATATTTCGATAAATTAATAATCTCTGTAAATTAATAAAAAAAAACAGAGTGGAAACTCTTTTACTCTAAATTCGACTTTAAAAAAAACAGAGTGAAAATTGGAAAAAAATTTCAAGGACAATAATAATAATAATAATTTATATAAATAATGATAATCATTGACATATTATTAATTCAAGGATGATAATAATAGTTTATATAAATAATGATAATTTGGAAAAGAACTATATAATCTTTTGCTAAGTTCAGTCAAGAAGTACCATTTAACCATAAAACTAATTCAATAATAATAATAATAATAATAATAATAATAATAATAATAATAATAATAATAATAATAAACTCAAGGTTAGACAACATTGAAGAAACCCTTATTCAAAAATATTGCTAAATCATACCACAAATATATATATATATATAATTTGGTCTCCTCCCATCATTTCTGGAGAAAGTATAAAATAATATAAATTTAGGATGTTGATCATTTCTTTATGCTTGAAACCCACAAATATGTTTTTTTCTTCTTAAAGATCCAACGCAACTACATTGGCGAACTTTGACATATTCCAAATATGCTTTGAACCTGCAGATATTTTATTATATTCGAGAGAAAAAAACAATAGAAATTGACTTTGATTGTACGATTTGACTTAAGATAGATGAAAATAAAATATTGATTTAAGCTAATTCCTAACTTATACAGGACTGCGGTAAATTAACTTCCACAAATGATTAGTAATAATATGATTACCTTATAAACGTTGAAAATAAAAGAAAAAGGTATGCTTTATTCCCATTTCATTTTTACCTAAAATAGATCGATGAGTAGATACTACTCACCGAGTCCATTGCAATTAATTAATTAGAATATTAGATAACAACTTATTCGAAAACAAAAATTAGCACAAATTTCAACATTGATACGATTGTCCTCATATATCCTTATCAGTTTGACTTTGAAAATGTTGGCCGATTCAGTTTGCCATTTGTACACTAACGAGTTCTAGAATACGTCACGTGGACGTGGTCATGTGAGATTGAAATACGTCCGCAGTCTTCTAAAACCAAAGGACCCAAAAACAAAGCCAGATTTTTATTTCTACCTACGTAACTCAAACACGGTGGTGGTGCATGTTAAATTTTGGAAGAAGACCGTCGACAGAAAAAAGTTAATAACTGATCATATGTTTGGCAAAAAAACATAGAAAGACTACCTTTTTTTTTAACGTAACCACCAAAGTCAACCATATAATAAAAAAGAGACGAATTAAGAAATAATCACAACTTAAAAGCAACTTGGGTGCGTGGGGGTAGGGGGGGGGGGGGGGGGGGTGGTTTGTTCCCCGCATTATCTCATGCATTGGATCAGTGCCGGACCAATCTAAAAAAGATTACCCCGATCCAAATTTAATATTATGTCCGTTTCAACACTTCGTGCATAATTTTTTTTTCATCACATTGTACATAATTTATCAAGACCACAAAATAATATAAAAACAACATAAATTTTTGTTTAGAAAAATCAAATTCCATATTAATTCGGATGCCCCAATCTTTGATTTGGATGGCTTCCCCTCAACCCCGGCCCTGTATTGGATATACCCTATTTGTCCTAGCAAAAAAAAACTTGTTTTCGTAACTCAAAGACTGTCTACTGTTCACCAGAGCATTAGATAATAGCGAATCAACCCTAAAAAACTTGTTTTCGTAACTAAAAGACTGTCTACTGTTCACCAGAGCATTAGATAATAGCGAATCAACCCTATTCTTTTGATAATAATCCCATCTTCTTCATTTGATTTCATGTGATCGTTATTGATGTAATGTATGATAACACAAAAATCCTTTATTGATTAAGCTTAGGAAGTTATTACAAAATAGCATACAAAGCTTAGTACTAACTACTAATACTAGAATATTATTTTGCTTCATAATAACTTCGCGTCTAGAATCTTCTCTTTAAGCTCCCCAAGCATTGGGTCAAAAGAAAAGTGAACTTATAGAGGTCCCAGTCTAAATTAAGAAGCCTCTAGTCGAAGTGCCAAACTCCTCCAGAGTCAGAAATACTCGACTTAGTAGAGTCGGTCTCTCTTTCTATGGTTTCGACTCTTTTAGGGAAACATCCACCAGGAGAAATTGGAAAATGCTACCAAAACTTATATAACTACGGAGGAGTAGATTGGATCTGGGAGCCATCATTAAGTGGAATCATGTAACCTTATCTATATTCATCTTTTTAAAAAATTGAAAGGTCCACTTTTGAATTTGCCGAAACAAATTAAAGGCTCAAGTCATTAGCTCCTCTTCTACTTTTATTTCATCTTTTCCCAATTGCTTCATTAAACAAGGAGTCAAGACAGAGAAGAAAAAAAGTTATTTTATACACAAATAAAAGCATCAAGTTGAGTAGCATCAACACACTCAACGGGTTCAAACCATCATATCCTACTTTTGCGGTAGACTGCGCTGTGGCGACAAAGGTGCGACTCCATAACACTCACTCTTTATTGCTCTTACCTGATCTCCAAGATATAGTCGATACCGCTCTGCTCACGTTCCCTTCTCTTGGATATGGCCGGTGGTTCAGGTAAAGCACCACCACGGCGCAGTCATCAGCTTTAGAAGTTGGAAACTTCGTTCTCCATGTCCGAGCTGCTCTCTGAACCAACGTCTCTGCGGCTACTGAGCGGTCCTTGCAGGAACCCACAATCTTCACCACTTCTTCGTTTGACAAAACATCCCAAATCTGTTCACAACAGAAGAATAGAAGAGAGTCTTGCTTTCACTTAATGCAATTTGTAAGAAAAAAACTGAAAACTCGTTGAAGTGTGTTGTTATTACCCCATCGGTGGCTAGAACCACAAACTCGTCTTCTCTACTGACATTTCTGAAAAAGACCTCAGGAACGCAGAGAAGTCCATAGTCTTTGAGGCAGAAATCACCAAAAGCCCTTGACATTGCGAGTCCAGGGCAATCATCATCAGGCATCCACACTCTATACACATCAGGTTCCTCTTCCATCGCAAACACCCTTCCTTTGCATGCTACTATTCTCTCTGCTTCGCCTGATATTAAAAGATAAAAAGCAAAGGCAAGCTTCTTCATGGGGGATTTTATTTATATGTCCACCACCTCAAAATTTAATACTAGAAATGAGGCGTGCTGAAGAAGGGAAAGACACTAACGTTGGACACAGGGTTTCAGATCAACCGTGAGTTGGACAGCTTTGAGATTGTTCTTGTTTCCACGGGTGCCTAGAACGGCTCGTGAATCTCCCAAGTTAGCGATCACCAAGCAGTCACCCTGCAAATGTTTTGACGAAACAACTTTCAATTCCTTTTAAGATGAACTGTGTCTGTTAAAGACATGTTTTCAGACTGTATTATTTTAAGAAGAGCCCCTGTAAATGATATTCACCTGTTTAAGAACGGTTACAGCAGTTGTGCCGCTGCAAAAACTATCATAAGGAGAGTCAAGACCAAGTTCGCTGTCTATTTGCTTGAAGAATGTCACTAGCACTTCCTCCAACAGACCCTCCTGACTCTTTGAATTATTATTATCATTGCCGACGCCAGATCTGATTCTCGAATGGACCCTTGAAGGTAGATTGTCACATATGTGACGAGAGATCTTGTGACCCATGGGGCCGTGACCGTCAAATACACCGCAGAAGATCATATCTTCCTCCCCACCAAAGTTCTGAAACAAAAGTTTTTATGATGCAAAAAATTGATTTTGATCATCTGACTGCTTCATAGCAAAGCAAAGCAGGTAATGGTCACGAAAAACATAGGAAATAAACTGTTAGAACTCTTTACCTCCCAGACTGTCATGGCGTCTTGATTTATCCCTTTTTTGCCTTGTTTGATTGCCATGGAAACGTGTTTGGATGATCCGTGGGACCTTATAATGGCACCACCATTTGTGTCCCTTGCATCAGCAGCCTCTGCGTCTCCATGTTCATTACCATCATCCGAGCTATTCTCCACAATTATACCTGTGCCCTTGCTACAACAGACCCCCATTTATACTGCAAGAGGCTGGTGCCCGACAAGAAACCAAAAACAGGGAAAATCTATATATAAAATGCCTCTGGAAACGGAAGGTGTGGTTAGGTCCTGCGGAAGTAGTAATTGAAGGCAGGAGAGCAGGGTAGAAGAATCAAACAGTTGCAGAAAATTACATTTTCCATGGCATCTGCCTTGTGAGTCGGGCCTTGCAAGGGAAAAGGAAGAGGAGAAGGAGGATGAAGAAGGTGGAACAAGCATGAAAGAAACCTTATGAGAAGAATGATTGCTACATCAAATACCGGATTACAATAAAATACAGAATGGCATAAGCTTAAATGGAATAATATAATGGAAAAGGTCAAAGAGGTTTTCTCAGATGAAGAACACAAAAACTGTAAACAGAGAGAGAGAGAGAGAAAGATTTGTTTATTGTTTTCTTTCTCTGTCTAAAAATAGATGGAAATATAGAGGATGAACATCACCCAAAATTGGATATGGAAGATTAACGATAAGAAAAAGTTACCTGATTTTCCTCCGTTAGCTCTTTAATTACAATCCAGAGCGAAATAAGTCCAACTTCTCCTTCAACCAAATCACTTAAAAGAGGTCAGATATACAAACAACTTTAGATGAATCATCAGTATAGTCTTTGACAGAAGATAAAGAATGATCATACCTGATTTAAGGCTCCATTGACAGCCTTGACTCTGTTGAAACTATTCTTCCAGAGTACAAAATATCTAACAAGAGACAAAACTCCATAAAACTAGAAAACTCTCGTCTTCTTACTTCATTGGATAGCACAAGATGATCATATAAGTACAGCAAGGTTTGTGAAAGTGAGAGAAACTTAAATTTTTTTTTCATTTCAAGCTAAACTTCTTACAGTAAAGGGAATTTAAAAACAGAGTATTTTTTTTTTTGGTTCCTTGATAGAAACCCTACAATATCCTTGTTGTTGTTTATATTCTAGAAGAAGAAAGTACATGGTAGCGAAAACGACGAAATCAAATGCAACCCCATTCCATTACCACCATTGATGGACAAGCACACCACGTTCTCTGAGCGAAGTAAAGAGCTGTAAGCACTGGTTATAAGTCTTGTTGTACTTCTGGCTCCTTTGGCCAGGACAACATCTCTGCCACCTGTTGTAATGGCATTCAAGGAACAACTCGTCGATTAGACAAATGGCTCCTGTCTTGATCAGCCTGGGGATGAGATCGAATTCGGTACCTTCAACATCCATCTTCATCACAACAAAGTCCCTCTCTCTCACACTCTTCTTCAACCAGTCAGCGAAATCAAACCCTTGAATCAGGTTCACCTCTCCAGCTAATGAGCTCGAGGAGGAAGATTTTTTGACAGGCTGGATTCTTCCCATCCCCCTGCCCATCGCTTTGGCTTCCACCTCCTTCCCCGGATCGTGATTGATCTCAAAGGACAAAGTCTCGTTCCTCACCCAAGCCGCATAGGGAAGAAGATGCACCTTCTTCTTGATCTTATACTCCTCGTGGAAGGCCTTGTCAGCCTCGATGGCGAAAACGTCGAAAGTCTTGTTCTGCTTGGGGTACAGCTTCTTGAACCAGCTCCCGATGCTGGATCCGTAGCTCCTAGCACCGACGTCAACGTAAACGTATCTACTCTTGAAACGAATATCAACCATGGAAGGGATGTATTTAACGTTTTGAATGTTCCGCTTGAGCGTGATCCATGGCTTAAGAGGCTCCTCTTGAATCAATGGCTCAGCGTCTCGGATCAAGTCTCTTTTATAACCAGGGATCCAGCACTTGCCACCACCAGAATTGGAATTAGAATTAGAATCCTTCTTATTATGGTGAACTCCTCCTCCTGCAGAGTGTTTCTGAATAACGAATTCTCTAAGATGATGATGAGTAGGAGGAGGCATGGCGAGGTCACGCATCTTCACCAAACTGCAAGAATTAAACAAATCAAGAAATGAATTGAAACTGTAAGTATCCGTAGCAGCGCCATCGACGTGAATCACCGCGATCCCTTCTGGTTTCAGCGTTCTGGTGATCTCGTCCGCGAACTCCAACGGCTTCAACGACTTCCCGAGGCGTCCGCCCCCGGAGAAGACGAAATCGAACGTATCGTCCGCGAAGGGGATAGAGTGTCCCTCGCCTCTCACCACCAAGGGACGGAAAGCCTTTTTGGAGATTCCGATGGAGTTCTTCACGCCGATCTCTCTGAGGGAGAGCACCTCTCGGCCGGTGGGAGTGGCTTCGACGCAGAGAGTCTTCGAATCCGCGGAGAGGTAACCGTCGGAGATGAGGTCGTTGAAGACTGAGGAGTAAAACTTAACGGATTCGATCGGATCATCGTCGTCGGTAGAGGTAGAGGTGGATCCGATGACGGAGTTGAGATCGGGAGGGAGGGAGAAGAAGCAGAAGTCGCCGCGGTTGCAGGATTCGCCGGTGATGGTGACGACGTAAGCGAAACGAACGAGGAGGATGAGGACGCCTAAGAGAAGCAGACGGACCATCATATTCCGGAGGAAGCTTGTTGTTGTTGGCAGCTTCCCCTCCATCGTTGATAATAATAAATATCTCTCAAATCAAATCTAATAACTAACTTTACAAACAATCAAACAGAAACTTAACGAGAGGAGAAACGAGCAGAGGTGTGATTAGCTCCGATTAGGGCTGTGAAGACGCAAGAGAAATTGCAGATCCGAAGAGGGAAAGGTGAAAAGCAGCGCATAGTTCGCCCCAAGCTTTCCGATGACGACGACGAAGGCGGTGTGGCCGGAAACAGACTATACGACTAGAGACATCGGATTCTTAAGAGTGAGAAAAAAAGAGAAAGGTAAAGAGAGAGAGACACCAAGGACGCGTAACGCGGATTCTCGTTTATTTATCTTAAACGGCACCGTTTTCTACTTTATCTTCGTAATTGCCATGCTGACCCTTTTTTCTTCTAAAATGTTTGTTTATGTCATTAAATATGTTTTAAATAAATACAATACGATCTAAAATAAAGTTTACTTAATTTAAAATATATAAATCTTAACTATCAACTACTTCGTGGAAGCACCGTGGCCTAGTGGTCAAAGTTTAAAGACTTATACACCCAAATCTGAGGTTCGAATCCTAGGCGACGCAGTTTCTACACAAGGAGGTTTGGGTTTCAATTCTCGGAGAAGGCGAATTATGCAGAATATTGGAGACAAGTCTTACAAGGGATCTTCAGCATGGCGCAAGGAATACCGTCAGGAATGGATCTCATAGGACGGCTCAAACTGATGCAGTCAGACATGAATTCTCATAAAGCAGGTAGAATGGTGAGCTGTAATATTTCTCATTGTTTCTAATAGCATAATAAACCCCGACAAAAAAAAAACTATCAACTACTTTAGCATGATTTTTTTAAAAAATTATAGTTATTTTTCATCAATTTTCTTTTTATAAGTATTATAGAATATAAAAGGTAAATATATGTTGATTATTAGATGGATGAAAGAAAAATGATGTTGAACGTTATAAAGTAAACAATATAATGTTGAATTAACACATTTTACATGATCTACAAAGATATCTAGTAATAGCATACAAAATGATTAAATGTAGATATCTTATTAAATTAATAAAACATCTAGAATTTTTAGTTATATATTTTCTTAACTACTGGAAAATATATTAAAATAAATTAGGCTTGAAATTATCCTACAGAAACCAACCCGATTGTGCATGAAATTATCCTTCGACAAACTTCACTCGAAATCACTATAAGTCAGCTATTTCTGGCTGTATTTAAAATTGTTGGTTATACATACAATTGGCGCACTGGTGTTCGCAGTCTTAATGCTTTTTGTTGGTTGGTTCCATAATCACAAAGCAACTCTAATAGAGATGGGAGCGTAATGTGTAAGTCAGAGAGAACATAACCATATGAGCTCACAAGAAGTAGGAGAATGTATATAATGTAGGATACAAATCTATATGGTAATTCATCTACTTAGGTTGGATTTTAATATAAACTAGATTATGACCCGCCCGGTCGGGCGGGTTTTCATTCTTTTACAACCATAGATTATGTTTTTTCTATCATAACGCAAACTTGCTATAAAACTTGTGTTTTAATTTGTTTTTGTACATCATGAAGTTAATTTTTTTAAAAAAGTATTACATAATTGCTCCGTAAATTTTTATTATATTCTGACATCTAATATATTTCTTTTATGAATTATACTGGAATGAAAAAATAGTAACTGAGATGAATGGTATGAACCGATGTTCAGAAATAATTCTTTTATCCAAATATTTCTATGCAATCTGTTCTGAAATCTATGTGTACATCGCTAAAACATTAAAATTGGAGCATGTATAATGTATTCTTGTTGTTTGGCATAGTGGAGTGGGCAGTTTTATTTTGTGTTTATGTTTCTAAAATTTAATCCGATCTTAAAAGGATTAGAAGATATAGTCGATGATTATAGTATGAAACCGTATAGTTTTTTATTAACATAGATATCAGTATAGATTCAGTTATGATACATTTAATAATAATTATGAAGTCCATTATAGTATTTAGTATTCATAACGTATGAAACCCTTAAATAGATATGGAATCAGTTATTGTATCTTTAATTTAAGGGATGAGTTAATTAATTTAAATATGAGGTCCAACTTAAAAATCCACTTAGAATAAGTTGTGATGTTTCTGTTTGTTTTAATAAGATAGATTTCAACATTCTGATTTAGATCAAATGATGGGCTACAACAGTTTGGGTTTCTTTTACTGGACTTAAGCTAATCATGGCCAACTATTTTAAATTCTATTTAGGCCCAACAATTTATAGTCTGTTTTATACACTATATGTCTATATATAGTCTATACTCTATACTCTTAGGAACATTTATGAGTGTTTAAGGAGAGATAAATGATTGATAAAAAAAAAGAGAGTTAAATGTAGGAATCATATGATATTTCATTGGAGGCCTACGTGATACTATATTTGTGATGCTTTTTTCAGTTTTCTTTCTCAGCTACAGTTAGTTATAAAGAATAAAATAAAACAAATAACCACCCAGTCTCATTTCTTATAGAACCTCAAAACACATTAAAGACCTGGATATCTTTCAAAGGAGCGGTTGGAAAGTAAAATAATATACAATAATACATAAATAAAAGGAAGAAGCATCTGTTGCAGATGAGATGGCCAGATGGGGGTGGGGGTGGGGTGTGATGTGGAACCTGTGTCGCTACAAGCCAACATAGGAGCTATGAAGACGAGGGGATGTAAGGGCGTGTGGAGTAGCAGCAGCGTTGCGCTGCGGAGTGGAGGGTTAAGGAAAGTGAGACTGGACGCATCACTGAAATCACTACTTGATCCGAGTCTTATAGAACCACATGAAAGCTCGTCATTGTGGCAGGACAATAATTATAAATGCATAGAGTTGAGGTATTTGTTTGATTTGCTAGAAAAAGATATAGATGGAGTAGATTGCTACTAGTAAGTAAAATGATAATCTGAAATAATAGTTATAAGAAACGACTTGGAACAGGCGGAGTTAAACCCCCAAGTACTGAAAGCCACAGCTGGAAGAAGATAATTGCGCAAAAGAAAAAAAGAAAAAAGAAAAAGAAGGCAAGGTATTTTGCAAAACATTCAGACACATGAAGAGGGTTCTAGCCGTGTAATAAGCTATAGCTGGAATTTTGTCGGTATGTGTAGTGACGGCGCGTGTAATACTAATACCTTGGCATTATATGAACCAGCGGCGGTGGTGATTGTAAGTTTGCGCTTTGTTCCGTTTTTGTGAAAGACCGTAACTCGGTGGGGCCCAAAAGCGTTACACTCCGTTCCAGGCTCAGAGTAGTGTGTAACCAAAAAAAAGTGACGACTCAGCGATTCGGTGTAAACAGCTCCTCAATCACAATTTTAATGACTAATCAAGTTTTTCCCTGCCCAACACATTCAGCTTGCAATATACTCGTTATTGATAATTTTAAAGATTATTTTCCCTTTTTTTTGGTATGGAATGTGTGACTAACTAAACAAGCACATGTCAGCTACATTTTAGTCCATAAAAAAGTAGTACCGGCAAATGATTGCCATCAAATTATTATTTGGTAAAATATAAACCAAATGATTACTTCCCTAATCACCTGCTTCGTCAAATGATTATAGAACCGCCCACTAATATTAATTCTTCTCCATTGTGATTAAATAGGTAATACAGCTACGAGTTTCTAAATTGTTGTGAAAAAAAAGCTACGTGTTTCTTCTAACCCACGTCGTTCACTTGCTATTCTACAGAAAATGGTAAGTAAAATGCAACGGATGATATTTGACAATAATCCATGATAATTTTTTTTTTTTTGCAAATAATAATCCATGATAAATTAATAATGAGAAAGAGGTGTGACCCCCCATTTACAGTCGACCCCCCATTTACAGTCGACCCCCCATTTACAGTCGACCGTCAGTACAGAGAAGAAAAAAGAGTGTGGTGTAGTTACGCATTCATAATATAGGACATGAATGATTTTCAAATAATAATAACTACCTTAATTTTCAACTAGGGGTGGGATTTCGGATATTGGGATCAGTTTCGGGTAAGAACCGCTCAGTTCCGGTAAATCAGTTATTCAGAAACTATATCAATTGAGTACTTAGTTGACTTATGGTACGGATTCGGTTCAGTTCTATCCGGACGGATAGGTTCGGATATATAATTTAAAACCTGAAATAATATTTTATTTAATTATTTTTATTTATTTATTTTACTTTTTTAAAGAAAAAAAATCAAATCTAATATATGCTAGTAATATGCGGATAAATATAACAAAGTTAAGTATCGCAGTGGTATTGCAAGTGATGTGTCGTCCCTTTTCAACCCAGGTCCAACATCCATAAGGTGCAATTCTCTATGTTTTTAGATAGAATCAGGTTTAAACGGATGTCCGTTCGGTTTTGGGTAAAAACCGAGCCCGATCCGATATCTATGATTATTTATATAATTATCCATCAAATAAATTGATGAACCGAAACCATACCGAACCGATCCATTTCGAGTCGGATCCGGTTTAGGTAAACGGTCCCGGTTAAAAGTCGCATGCCTATCTTCAACATTAATGCTAGTGAGTTCATTGAGACTAATAGTTATACAATTACGTCTAAACTAAAGCAATCATTGATTATTGCTTTAGCTGCACTGGATCCATCAAACTTTAGCTGTTTAATATTTATCAGGGAAAAAAAGTTTTAAAGAATTAGGATCGAGTAAAATTGCCACATTATTGAATTTGATAGGAATATTTGATTAATTTAGAGATTACTAATTGCTTGCACTTGCAGAGAAGAAAAAAAGGGGTCAGCATGGCAATTATGAAGATTAGAAAATGGTACCGTTTAAGAGTCCGCGTTACGCGCTCTAATATCCCACTCGCGTCCTTGGTGTCTCTCTTTACATTATTACATTACGACTTTCTTTTTTTGTTGATCAAATACATTACGACTTTCTTTTCTGACATACTAATATTAATTCTTCTCCATTGTGATTAAACAGGTAATACAGCTACGTGTTTCAAAATTGTTTTTTTTTTTTTGAACTTTGGCTTTCAACGTGTTTCAAAATTGTTGTGAATAAAAAGCTACGTATTTCTTCTAACCCACGTTCACTAGTTGCGATACTACATAAAAATGGTAAGTAAAATGCAACAGATGATATTTAACAATAATCCATGATAGATTAATAATGAGAAAGAGGTGTGACCCCATTTACAGTCGACCGTCAATACAGAGAAGAAAAAAGAGTGTGGTGTAGTTACGCATTCATAATATAGGACATGAATGATTTTTTGAAATAATAATCACCTTAATCTTCAACATTAATGCTAGTGCGTTCATTAAGACTAATGGTAATACAATTACGTCTAAACTAAAGCAATCATTGATTATTGCTTTAGCTGCACTGGATCCATCAAACTTTAGCTTTTTAATATCTATCAGGGAAAAAAAGTTAAGAAAGAATTAAGATCGAGTAAAATTGCCACATTATTGATAGGAATAGTTGACTAATTTAGAGATTACTAATTGCTTGCAGAGAAGATAAAGTAGAAAACGGTGCCGTTTAAGATAAATAAACGAGAATCCGCGTTACGCGTCCTTGGTGTCTCTCTCTCTTTACCTTTCTCTTTTTTTCTCACTCTTAAGAATCCGATGTCTCTAGTCGTATAGTCTGTTTCCGGCCACACCGCCTTCGTCGTCGTCATCGGAAAGCTTGGGGCGAACTATGCGCTGCTTTTCACCTTTCCCTCTTCGGATCTGCAATTTCTCTTGCGTCTTCACAGCCCTAATCGGAGCTAATCACACCTCTGCTCGTTTCTCCTCTCGTTAAGTTTCTGTTTGATTGTTTGTAAAGTTAGTTATTAGATTTGATTTGAGAGATATTTATTATTATCAACGATGGAGGGGAAGCTGCCAACAACAACAAGCTTCCTCCGGAATATGATGGTCCGTCTGCTTCTCTTAGGCGTCCTCATCCTCCTCGTTCGTTTCGCTTACGTCGTCACCATCACCGGCGAATCCTGCAACCGCGGCGACTTCTGCTTCTTCTCCCTCCCTCCCGATCTCAACTCCGTCATCGGATCCACCTCTACCTCTACCGACGACGATGATCCGATCGAATCCGTTAAGTTTTACTCCTCAGTCTTCAACGACCTCATCTCCGACGGTTACCTCTCCGCGGATTCGAAGACTCTCTGCGTCGAAGCCACTCCCACCGGCCGAGAGGTGCTCTCCCTCAGAGAGATCGGCGTGAAGAACTCCATCGGAATCTCCAAAAAGGCTTTCCGTCCCTTGGTGGTGAGAGGCGAGGGACACTCTATCCCCTTCGCGGACGATACGTTCGATTTCGTCTTCTCCGGGGGCGGACGCCTCGGGAAGTCGTTGAAGCCGTTGGAGTTCGCGGAGGAGATCACCAGGACGCTGAAACCAGAAGGGATCGCGGTGATTCACGTCGATGGCGCTGCTACGGATACTTACAGTTTCAATTCATTTCTTGATTTGTTTAATTCATGCAGTTTGGTGAAGATGCGTGACCTCGCCATGCCTCCTCCCACTCATCATCATCTTAGAGAATTCGTTATTCAGAAACACTCTGCAGGAGGAGGAGTTCACCATAATAAGAAGGATTCTAATTCTAATTCCAATTCTGGTGGTGGCAAGTGCTGGATCCCTGGTTATAAAAGAGACTTGATCCGAGACGCGGAGCCATTGATTGAAGAGGAGCCTCTTAAGCCATGGATCACGCTCAAGCGGAACATTCAAAACGTTAAATACATCCCTTCCATGGTTGATATTCGTTTCAAGAGTAGATACGTTTACGTTGACGTCGGTGCTAGGAGCTACGGATCCAGCATCGGGAGCTGGTTCAAGAAGCAGTACCCCAAGCAGAACAAGACTTTCGAAGTTTTCGCCATCGAGGCTGACAAGGCCTTCCACGAGGAGTATAAGATCAAGAAGAAGGTGCATCTTCTTCCCTATGCGGCTTGGGTGAGGAACGAGACTTTGTCCTTTGAGATCAATCACGATCCGGGGAAGGAGGTGGAAGCCAAAGCGATGGGCAGGGGGATGGGAAGAATCCAGCCTGTCAAAAAATCTTCCTCCTCCAGCTTATTAGCTGGAGAGGTGAACCTGATTCAAGGGTTTGATTTCGCTGACTGGTTGAAGAAGAGTGTGAGAGAGAGGGACTTTGTTGTGATGAAGATGGATGTTGAAGGAACCGAATTCGATCTCATCCCTAGGCTGATCAAGACAGGAGCCATATGTCTAATCGACGAGTTGTTCCTTGAATGCCATTACAACAGGTGGCAGAGATGTTGTCCTGGCCAAAGGAGCCAGAAGTACAACAAGACTTATAACCAGTGCTTACAGCTCTTTACTTCGCTCAGAGAACGTGGTGTGCTTGTCCATCAATGGTGGTAATGGAATGGGGTTGCATTTGATTTCGTCGTTTTCGCTACCATGTACTTTCTTCTTCTAGAATATAAACAACAACAAGGATATTGTAGGGTTTCTATCAAGGAACCAAAAAAAAAAAAATACTCTGTTTTTAAATTCCCTTTACTGTAAGAAGTTTAGCTTGAAATGAAAAAAAAAGTTTCTCTCACTTTCGCAAACCTTGCTGTACTTATATGATCATCTTGTGCTATCCAATGAAGTAAGAAGACGAGTTTTCTTGTTTTATGGAGTTTTGTCTCTTGTTAGATATTTTGTACTCTGGAAGAATAGTTTCAACAGAGTCAAGGCTGTCAATGGAGCCTTGAATCAGGTATGATCATTTTTTATCCTCTGTCAAAGACTATACTGATGATTCATCTAAAGTTGTTTGTATATCTGACCTCTTTTAAGTGATTTGGTTGAAGGAGAAGTTGGACTTATTTCGCTCTGGATTGTAATTAAAGAGCTAACGGAGGAAAATCAGGTAACTTTTTCTTATCGTTAATCTTCCATATCCAATTTTGGGTGATGTTCATCCTCTATATTTCCATCTATTTTTAGACAGAGAAAGAAAACAATAAACAAATCTTTCTCTCTGTTTACAGTTTTTGTTTTCTTCATCTGAGAAAACCTCTTTGACCTTTTCCATTATATTATTATTCCATTTAAGCTTTATGCCATTCTGTATTTTATTGTAATCCTCCGGTATTTGATGTAGCAAGCATTCTTCTCATAAGGTTTCTTTCATGCTTGTTCCACCTTCTTCATCCTCCTTCTCCTCTTGCTTTTCTCTTGCAGCAAGGCCCGCCTCACAAGGCAGACGCCATGGAAAATGTAATTTTCTGCAACTGTTTGATTCTTCTACCCTGCTCTCCTGCCTTCAATTACTACTTCCACAGGACCTAACTATTAGACCCAGTGAAGCAAAGACTTCAATGGCTACAGAGGGTTTGCTTAATGGGACTGGGCTGCAGGTGAAGAATCAACCGAAGCCCACTAAGCCCACTGCAGTTTCTGAGTTAGCCGTTAACACAAGCATTGCGTGTATCAGTCAAAGGAAGGACGTTCACTCTTGTCGTGACTTGAGTACGGAGAAGCCAGCTTGCTATCCCACGCCAACTTGCTTCTCTGCTCTTATCTTTAACAGGTTCTCTTGCCTAGATGCTGGCGTATGCTAACGTGAGCATTACGTCAAGTAGTTCCCTTTGTCTCTTGTATATAAACATTGCTTCTCTGTAATAGGTTCTCAAGTTGAATGAAATACAAAGTATATTTTCATCCTTTTCCAATCTGTTGAGATCTTCATGGTATCAGAGCTCAGCTAGTAGATCTATGGCAGACTCTCAAGAATCTCTTGTTTCTCTTAGTATCTCTCATTGTGTTACCCTAAAGCTCTCTTCTTCAAACTATCTTTTATGGAAAACTCAGTTTGAGTCTTTGCTTCACTGGGTCTAATACTAACCACACCTTCCGTTTCCGTAGGCGTTTTATATATAAGATTTTCCCTGTTTTTGGTTTCTTGTCGGGCACCAGCCTCTTGCAGTATAAATGGGGGTCTGTTGTAGCAAGGGCACAGGTACAATTGTGGAGAATGGCTCGGATGATGGTAATGAACATGGAGACGCAGAGGCTGCTGATGTAAGGGACACAAATGGTAGTGCCATTATAAGGTCCAACGGATCATCCAAACACGTTTCCATGGCAATCAAACAAGGCAAAAAAGAGATAAATCAAGACCCCATGACAGTCTGGGAGGTAAAGAGTTTAATATCCTCTTGAATCATTTCCCAATTTTTTTTGTGACCATTACCTGCTTTGCTTTGCTATTACATTTTGGAGCTGTCTCCTTTTAAGGCAAATGATCAAATCATCTTTGCATCATAAAAACTTTTGTTTCAGAACTTTGGTGGGGAGGAAGATATGATCTTCTGCGGTGTATTTGACGGTCACGGCCCCATGGGTCACAAGATCTCTCGTCACATATGTGACAATCTACCTTCAAGGGTCTATATCTATGTCAGTAGAGAAGATGAGTTTGTGGTTCTAGCCACCGATGGGGTAATAACAACACCCTTCAATGAGTTTTTAGTTTTTTCTTACAAATTGCATTAAGTGAAAGCAAGACTCTCTTCTATTCTTCTGCTGTGAACAGATTTGGGATGTTTTGTCAAACGAATGGTGAAGATTGTGGCTTCCTGCAAGGACAGGTCAGTGGCGGCAGAGACGTTGGTTCAGAGAGCAGCTCGGACATGGAGAACGAAGTTTCCATTCAGTAACATGTGGACCACAAGAACATTGCATGTAGCGAAGTTAAGAAGCGTCAAATAAATTGATACAAGACACATATCCATGTACAATCGAAATTTAGTTGCGACTTTCTGGTTAATGTACCTTGTCGAATTTGGCAGTTTTTGATTGGGTGGTGGACTTGGCTCTGGGGTCGGCGTCATCATCCTCCTATCTCAATCTTGTACCAATAATAGTATAATAATACAAATAAGTAAATACTAGATGATAACCCGCGCCTTGCGCGGGGTGAACTTTTTTTTAAATATATTGTATCTAAATAAATAATACATTTTTTGTTATCAATAATTTTTTTACATTTGATTAGGGATGACATGTGGGTAGGTATCATTTGGTTTAGTTAGGTTCGGTTTGGATCTTTGCAAATTTGGTTCGAATATTTATATGTTCGGTTTGGTTTTAGATTCAGATAACCCGTTTAATTTTTTAAAAACTTAAAGTTCATATATACTTTAAATTTCTCAAAACATAAAAATAAAAATAATATGTTACATATAAATTTGAATAATGTATACCAAAAAACTTAAATTTAACATAAAATTGGGTTAACTTAAATATTTGGATAGAAAATGAATAGATATTTTAAATATTTTGGTATTTTGAGTAATGTTTAGTTATTTTAAATATATATTTTTTACTATTTTTATATATTTCTAAATATTTTGGACAATTTAAAAACATCTTAAGTATTTTGTATATTTCTTTGAGATATTAATTTTTAAAAATAATATATTTAATTATATAAATTTGATTCGAATATACTCGGATACCCAAAATATTTTGGTCCGAATCGGGTTCGGTTCTGGTTTTTAGATACCAAAATTTTAAACATGTTCAGATATCTAACCAAATTGATTAAAGTTCTATACTATTTTGTAGATTGGATTTGGTTCGGTTATTTGGATTCAGATTTTTTTCCCAACCATATATTTTTTATTGTAACCAAATTTTAAATGAAAGTGACGATGGTTCATACTGATTTTGGGTATGCAACAATTTTTAAACCAAAACTCTTTCTTTTATGTACATGATTTATTTAGTTAATCATTAAAAAATGTTCAAGACCCATTAAAAACGATAGGCTGAACTGAAAAAAAGTTACCATTGATCACAAAATTTTCAATGTGAGGCTTGTACCATTTTTAGTAATTTATAATCTTTTTAAAAAATTCGAAATACAACATATAAGAAAAAATATAAATTTTTCTATTATATGCTTAATGTGATTGTTTAATTTATTTTAACAAATAAAATTAAACGAAAAGTATAGAGGATAAAAAATTATTATCAAATCTTTATTATTCATAATCATTAATGGTGATATATATGTCAATCATATTAGGAAGTTCTGTAGCTTTTATTTAAGGAAACAATAGAGAATATTCTTTTGTATATTAATAATTGATTTAATAGTTATTTAATAAAAACTATAATATATGTGTAGATGGACCAACTTATTTCTCTAACAATCCTCAGAATAATTCTCATGATGACACGTGGCTACCAAATAATGTTGCAATGTTCCAGGATTAATATATAGGGGATTAGTATATTACAACTATGAGACCATTTACAATATGGCATTGTTGAATCGATTCTTTAACTGCGGTATACTTTTCAATGAACATGCTGAAAAAACATAAATAATTACTTGGATTATTGGTTGTTGAATGCTTTTAACCAGTTCAAAATTAGAAAATGGGATCTAAAAAGAGTGATTTTTCACTTGATTATTAGTGATTTAAAATTGCTTAGACTTTTTATACCTCACTATATCATATCAATTATTTTATAACAAATTTATTTATTTATTTAAATATTCCATAGAAAAATCATCAATTATTTATTCTTCATAAATAGAGATCTATCTCATTTAATTTGGACATATAATTTTAATTATATTTCTTTTTATAAAATATAATTAATTTGTACATGTTAATAAAATACAATTAATTCTCGTTTATTTATTTTAAATAACACCGTTTTCTACTTTATTTTCGTAATTGCCATGCTGACCCTTTTTTCTTCTCCCCGAACAATGAGTAAATCTCTAAATTAGTCAAAATTTCCTATCAATAATGTGGCAATTTTACTCGATCCTAATTCTATAAAACTTTTTTTACCTGATAGATATTAAAAATAAATATAATTAAAATTATATGTCCAAATTAAATGAGATAGATCTCTATTTATGAAGAATAAATAATTGATGATTTTTCTATGGATTATTTAAAAGAAATATAATTAAAATTATATGTCCAAATTAAATGAGATAGATCTCTATTTATGAAGAATAAATAATTGATGATTTTTCTATGGATTATTTAAATAGATTTTTTATAAAATAATTGATATGATATAGTGAGGTATAAATATTTTTAATAATTTTTACAAGTTTTAATATTTTTGATAATACTCACGATTTTTTAATTATTAAGTTATTTACAAGTTTTAATATTTATAAAATCATCTAGAGATTTAGGGTGGGAAAAGATGATTTGGAGGTTTAATAATAACATCTATTAAAATTTGTTCAAGTTAAGAAAATTGCAAGTAGTCTAGTGGTTCAGCAATGTAACGAGTGTGTCTTTGGTCATGGATTCAAATCCTTTGAGATGCATTTAAAAATAAAAAATAAAACGACGTCGTTTGGACTTAACGGAGATTATAGACGACGTTAAACCCCGTCTAATCAACCGTTACTCCGAGTTAACGTCGTGTTAGATTTGGTTTAGTCAAACTAAATTGAGGTTCAAAATGGTTATTCAAACGACCAAATTTGAAAATCCGTGATTTAAATGACAATTTTCCATTTTAGATCCCATTTTGGCTATCATAATGTCCAGTATGGGTGGACACTTCGGTTATTTTATCGATTCGGTTCGGATTGGTTAATTCGGTTCTAGAATTTTTTCAGTTGAAATAAACCATAATTAGTTCGTTTGGATTGGTTTCGGTTCGGTTTGTATTCGGTTCAGTTTGTATTTCAGTTTGGTTTAATCAGATTTTCTTAGTTTAGTTTTTTAAAAGAAATCATGTTTGAAACATCAACGCATGGTAATGAAATCATTATGTTGGTAACAATAAATTATGTGAACTAAATCCAATATAAAACTAAATCAATAATTTTTTTGTGTTTAAATGTAAAACCAAATACTAAAACGTAATCTACTTATTTTATATTATTATCTTTGAATCTAATTTAAATATTATAGGAACTAGGAGTAGCACTTCGGTTATTTTATGGATTCGTTTTTGGTTCAGTTTGCTTAATTCGGTTCTATAATTTTTCCAACCGAAGTAAACCATATCTAGTTTGGTTCGATTTTGATTCGGTTTGATTCAGTTGGTTCGGTTTGACTCTGTTTGGTTCTGTTTTCTTGCCCATCCCTAATGTCCAGGCTTGAATAGTCAAATTGTACCCGTACCAGTATCTAGATAGACATCAAAGCCTTTTTCTAACCCAAAAGAAAAATTGGTTTATCATAACCGAGCAGGTTTCGAAAGATTGTAACCACAGAAACATGAAAAGTCAATACATGTTTGGGCTCAGAATCAGATCAGAATAGTACAAGTTAATTATTGTAGGTTCTAAAGAGAATGTCCAAATCCCGACAGTGTGCACGAGGGGTTTAGTTGGATCCAACTTGGCCTCTTTAATGCTCATTTAATGATATAAGGACTACACAGTTCCTCCATCTCAGCACTAATAGGAGTACTATTTATTAATAATGCATTTTTTTATTATTATTATTATTATTATTATTATTATTATTATTATTATTATTATTAATGTATCTTCTCTATTATAAAAAGTGCAATTTGAAAATTTTCTTATGTGTTTACATAAAAATGTTATTTTAAAATTGCGATACAATTTATATCTATTTCAGTCACTAATATTTAATTACTAATATTTCTCCTATTTTATAAAAGTGTAATTTTGATATTTTTATTATGTAATTACATTAAATATCATTTAATTTTTTTATACAGTACAATTTATGTTATTTTAATCATAATATTAGTTAATACATTAATTTTATTAAAAATTGAAGTATATTTCAATCATTTTCTTAATTAGTGTGAAAAAATCAAAGTAACAACTGGAAAAAATGTAATACAGCGAAACCTCTATAAATTAATAATGTTGGGACTACACCAAAATTATATTTTTTATTAATTTATAAAAATTATTAATTTATCAATATATTAATTGAACAAAAAATTCAATTTGTAACTATAAAATTATATTATTTTATAGAAATTTTTAGTATATATGAATTTATAGATTATTAATTTAAGGAGGTTATACTGCATTAAAATTAATCCCAACTCAGTTCTATATCTATGTTTATACTTCCCTCTAAAAGGGTTTTATTATAAAATGAGTTTGCTCCAATGTATAACTATATAATAATTTTAGAGTAATTGCACGCTATATACACGTTTAAAAGTTTATTTGCAGATTTGGTAAGGTACACTAAAGGCACTGTTCGTATTTTTCTAATGGCATTTTTATCCCTATTACCTATGTATTTTCATCTCTCTCTTTTCTCTGATAAACCTCACCAGCTCTTTCTTCTTTGATAAAAAAAAAAACTTCACCAGCTCCTCTCATATATAGTGCGGCGGAAACAACATCTCTCTCCCCCATCTTTATCTTTCATGGAAGAACAATTATCAGGATCAAAATAAGATATCTGAAAAAATGTTTCCAAAACTGGTTGTTCTTCTCTTCTCTTTAGTATTTCTCTCACATTCTTCCATCATTCATGTCTTAACGGTACAAACTTCCGTCAGTTAACTAGAGCTTTCCGTTACGTCTCTGGTTTCAACTCTTCCTGGTTCTCTAACTGCTCCGTCGTCGTAACTTACATCTTCCGTCAAGAAAGCTAAACGTCACCGTTTCATGGACTCCATTACGAAACCTCACGCGCTTACGTGTCCTGGATCTCTCCAACAACTTTCTCGATGGCTTTGCTCTGGTCTAAACCCGGTCTTATCTCCGTCGATCTTTCACGGAATCAGTTTGGTGGTTCGATACGAGTAATTCCCGGCTCTTCTTGCGTGACTCACGGATCTCGGAGACCCATTTACCCCACGTCCACATCCATACGCCTCTATAACTCGGATCGGGTCTAGCCCGCTTCTTGCTATTTGTTCGATGGGTTTCTTCGTCTTCCACCGGAGACGGTTGTTTGACGGAGGACAGTAATCGCCGATCTTCTACTTTTTTCCATGCGATTTCTGGTAAAGACAAGATGATGATGGTGAAGGAAGAAGATGGTTTAGAGGTTGCTTTGAATCTCGAGCAGTTAGAGGCGATGATGGGTAGTGTTCAATAAGATGGTTTAGCTCATCTCGCGGCGGATGCTATTCAATTTTATTAATTTGATTTATGGTAAAACTTATAAGATTTAAGATTTATTTCTCGTTTATGTTTGATGGCTCATGATGGGATTCCCGAACAAACTTGATTTCTCAATACACATAGATGACTGAGTGTTAAATTTAAGCTGCCAAGATTGTTTTTCTAAAAAACAAATTGTTACGGTAAATGTGTAAATCAAAAAGACGATGAACAGTAACTCGTAAAATATTAGCTCTGTGTTGTTGTGGAGTCTTGTGTAATTTCACCCATCTTCCTTGCATGATTCTACAAATAACTTTTTAATGCATATATACCTAATTATCTTTATGTTCTTGTATTTCCACCAAAATAGCTCATAATTTTATTATATTTTTAAAAGAAAATATAAAAGAATATTCTCTTTAGAACCTATAAGTTTTCTTATATCCTATAAGTTTTACTCTTATAAATTTTATATTAGTCTAACCCTTGAAAATGTGACTCTTCAGTTTACACAGGCAAACCCCCAAAAGGTAACAAACACTATATACTTCTTATAAATTATCGAAAGTATTTTTTTTTCTGACACACACCAAAAGGCTATATATCACTAAACAGACAAACGTTTTTTCATTCAATTTCTATTTGCTGGCTCATTCAATCTGGTGGAATTAAGATCGAGACATATTGCGATTGGTCACTAGAGACATAATAGAAAAAGTGTGCGCATCTGGTTCAGGAATTAACTAAGAACTAACTTTAAACATAATTTAACTAAGTAATTATGTGTCAGTATCAGTATCAACTTAACCGGATCGGTATCAGTAAAACGACATAAGAGCATTCCAAACGAGTAATAAGTACTGTAGTAGTTCTAAAAAAACGAATAGTAACATTTTAACTAGAAAAACGGCATCATGTATTAGCTACTCGTTTTCGAGAGGCGGAAGCTTGTTCAGGTTTGCCGTCGTCGGCTCTTGATTTCCGGAGAGTGAAGGCTTTCATAGCCTTGCATCGCCGGCTCTAGATGTTTCAAGCCTCGCGTGAGGTTGGCTTTTGGTCCCGGTTGTGGTTCGGGGGTGGTCTGTGGTTTCTGGTTCTAGTGGTTAGCGGCTTACTCAGGCGGGTGAGATCTCGGTAAGTTCGATGAATATCTTCACAGTGAAGTTGAAGCGAGTGAAGAAAAGTGATGCGTTGCATCGGAGGCTCGCCGGTATTACGAGCTCTAAAGAAATGAGGTTACGATGGTGATGCGACGGTGGCGTTTCGAAGTGGCGACGGTCAAGATGAAGCGGTGGAACGCGTGTCGAACTGACGGTATTGATCTAAACACGTGTCCCGCTTCGCTGACGCGTGGGCCAGCACGAGCAGCCCGTTGGTGTTTGGTTTGGGTCGTAGGCTTTTTGTCTTATTATGTCCAGAGTTGTTGGGCTTCTAGTTTTTGCTTTGTCGGGCTTTCGCCTTATAGCTTTTGGGTTTCGGACTTGTAATTTTTGGGCTTCGGGCCGTTTATAAAATTCTAATTTGGAAAAAAAGGTATTAACTACTCGTTTGGAATGCTTTTATTTTAACTAGAAAATAGAAAAGTAAGATAATGTTCCTTTTATTTCAATTTAGTTTGTATTATAAAACAACAATTAAAATGAAACGCATGGAGAAAAATAATGAAAAGTATAAACCAATGTGGATGACCTAATATAAAGAGGTGAGCATCAACTTAGAAAGTTCTGACAATTTGTAATAACCACAATGGTGACACTTCGCAAGATAACCAAAAAAATCATCGTAAAATGTGTAGTGGCAAAGACGAGTGTGCAAGCATAGTTTTCAGATACTTTCTCTGTTCTCTGTTCCACAGTAGTGATTATGCTACTATTTTTGAATTTAATAAAAGCTTTGAACTGACTTTTCTCTTGTTTCTTCTGTTTTATTTAGTCATCGTTTTAATTTTGTATATAAATTTATTTTAAAAATATTTAACTTTTTATATAAAATCATCATTATCTATATAACTAAACACATTTCAAACAAATGAGAAATAGAATAATATATTAAATTTATAAATTAATAAATCTTATATTGAAATTATAAAACAACATTTGTTTAAAAATAAAAATTTATTCTATAACGACAATTTAATTAAAACGGAATGAGTATTTTTTATTCGTAAGAAACTTTCAAGAGCTCTACCAATGTCAATGTCTTTAAAGCATCAAAATCAATAAAAGTTCTAACAAGCTGCTCTCTAATTATAAAACTAATATAATTTTATGTTGTAATTAAATTTTAAATATAAATAAAACTAAAGTAATAATAAGATGACATCTATTATAACATGGTACATTTTTTTATTTTTGTGTTTTTGTTTGAGAACACCCTTTATCCTCTCTCTACTTAATTTTTTTCTTAATCTCTCTTAATTTTTATATTAATACTATTATTTTATTCTTAAGAGTACCCTTAAAAAAATATTGTTGTGGATGCTCTCAGTATATTTTTCCATTTTGGACTCTTTTCAAAAGAGTTATGCTAGTAAGAACTGGATATGATATAGTATATACAAAAAAATATATTTATGTACTAGTAATTTCTAACAACCTATATAGTATTACGGTAGTTCCAAAATACCATGAGATCG
This sequence comes from Raphanus sativus, assembly GCF_000801105.2. NCBI lineage: Eukaryota > Viridiplantae > Streptophyta > Magnoliopsida > Brassicales > Brassicaceae > Raphanus > Raphanus sativus. The sequence goes on along the minus strand of NC_079512.1, from coordinate 24,667,824 downwards.
TTATATGCAAGTTCACATTTTATCGGAAATAAATGTTTTAGAAGCGATCATAAGGCAACGATAACCTATGTAAGTTTAGGGGACTAGTCAGAAAAACGACATACAGTACGTTATTGCAATTATCACCGACAAAAAAAAAAAAAAAAAAACAATTGGGGATAAATAAATTAAAAAGAATTAAGGCAACGATTGGAAAAAGAACAGCAGCAAATGACCCTTTGTACCGAGGACTTATGTTTGACTATAAAAGAGACTGAAAACTAGACAGAAACCTACTACTTACAATTGCATACATAAAAGAAAAAAACGTCTCTCTTCGAAACCCTCCGTTGTTCTAAGTTCCAAGAAAGAAAGATAAACATAAATGGAAGCACACAACGTAGAGCCTTTGATAACCCCTGAAATGAAAAACAGGGGAACTATAGAGTTACTCTACAGAGCTTTGCAGCAAGGCGACGCATCAACGGTGGCCAAATTGGTGGCCAGTGACGTGGAATGGTGGTTCCATGGACCTCACAACTGTCAACACATGATGAGACTACTAACAGGGGAACCACCGAGCCAAGTTTCGTTCAGGTTCGAGCCAAGCAGTGTACAAGTAGTGGTGCCTGGTCATGGCTGCGTCATAGCAGAAGGGTGGGAGGGTTCACACGTGTACTGGGTCCACGTCTGGAAGTTGAAAGATGGAGTGGTCACTGAGCTAAGGGAGTATTTCAATACGTGGATAACTGTTACGGATTACAGTCGTGGGGCAATAGGATGGGACATGGGGCGTTGCACGGTTTGGGAGAGCGTACCGAGGGATCTAGCTCGTGGTTCGTTACCTAGCTTGCTGTTGGCTATTTAACTGTGTAGACTAAAGTATAACACAGTTGTGTCTGGTGGTTATCTCTTTACGTAGTAAATTAAAAAAAAAGCCTCAAGATGTTCTGAAAATTTTAAAAGCCTTATGTGTGTTTATGAACCAAAAAGGTATTGCATCTTTCTTGTCCTTGTTATAAAAATGTTCTACTTTTTTTTAAGGTTCATCACACATCATACTGCTTCTGTTTCAAAATAATGTGTACTTCATCTGTTTCATAATAAATGTCACTTTATACTTGTACGCATAGACTAAGAAATCATTTAATTTTGCATATTTTCTACTCCTTTCGTTTCATATTAAATGTCGTTGTAGATAAATTTTTTGTTGCAAAATAAGTGTGGTTTTATCATTTCAATGCAGAATTTATTAATTTTATTCTCCTGTTTATTTTTCTATTGGTTGAAATATGAGTAGATATATTGGTAATAATGTTTTTATATTGAAAATATGCAAAATTAAATGATTACTTAATCCGTGTGCAGAAATCTAAAACAACACTTAATATGAAAGAAAAAGAGTATATAAAGCCACCATTACCAATATACCTATTTGTATTTCAAACAATAGAAAAATAAAATGAAAAACAAAATTGATAAATTTCGCATTGAAATACTAAAACGACATTTATTTTGCAACGAAAATTTTTCTCTACAACGATACTTAATATAAAACGGAGGGAATATGATTTAGAGTTTTCATATTTATTAGTAAGAAATCACGTAATTTGCATTGAAATGCTAAAACCACATTTATTTTAGAACAAAAAAATTTCTCTATAACGATACTTAATATGAAACGGAAGGAGTATTGTTTAGAGTTTTCACATTTATTAAGAAATCACATAATTTTTTATAATAAATACATTATTTTCTATATTTAGCTATTTCCTATGATTTTTACCCAATCAAAAATTAGTAAACATAAATAATGTCTTTGAAATTTACAATTTGGCATTATTACATATATTGAAAATGTAAAATATAAATATTTTATAAGCAAATTTTTTTTTTCAAAACATGGATTACATTCTGAAGCAGAAGGAGTATGATTTTGGAGTGTATACGTTAAAAGAAAAACGATTATCGAGCTGTGGCAATATTTTTGAAAGCATCGACACACCTTGATACTAAGAACTAGGCGTGGGCATTTGGGGTCCTAATCGGATTTTGGTTTTATCCAATCGGGTTTCGGTTTTTCGGGTTTATCAAAATCAGCTCCATTCGGATTATTTAAAAGTTCGGTTCGGGACCGGTTCGGATTCTATCGGGTTCGGGTCGGGGTTAGTAAATCTTCAAAGAACCAGTACAACCCAATGTACTTTCGGGTTCGGATCCCAATCGGTTCTTCGGTTTAAAATATCTGATTTTGTACCTACTTTGTATCCAAAACATAAGTAAAATTGGTTTGTTTTGGTTTCAAATACCTAATTTGTACCTTTTTATAACCAAAATATAAATAAAATCGATTTAAAAATAAGAAAGAATCATCAACCATGATTATTCAAAATCAAACGAAAGAGAAAATCATAAAAGGAATACTACAACCTCAAGAAATGAGAAACATTTTGACTGAAAACAAAATTTAAATCTAAATCTAAATATTTCAAAATTCAACAGCCACCTATAATCATCAATCTTCATGTATTAGAACCACCAAACTTTATGTAATAGATAAATATTTCAGATGTTCAATATATCTTAATGTATTTTGAATGCATATTATGAATTGAGATTATGTTTGGTATAGATTTTTTGGGGGTTTTGAATGTTTCGGGTTCTATCGGATATCCATTTAGATTTGGGTTCGGTTCGGGTAATACCCATAACCCGAAATATCAAAAAACAAGATCCACTCGGTATTTTATGTCAGGTTCGGATCGGTTCGGATTTATTTTTATCGGATCGGATTTGGTTCGGATTTTCGGGTTCGGTTTATTTCCCAGCCCTACTAAGAACCATTCCAAAAATTAGTGATTGAAGATCTCACACACACACAGAAAAGTTTCTCTCTCTCCAGAACTCGCTCAAGTAAACCACCTATCCCTCCAGTGTCTGGTGGCTCTTCCGCCGCCGTCGCCGGCGGTGTTTCTCTTCTCCCCTCTCGTTTTCCTCATTTGCCTCTTTATTCTCCCCTGTTTTTCTCACTGATATACTTACCCCTGGATACACCGACGGATCTTCAAGCTTTATACTCTGGCCAAGTGGTGGGTTTCTTCTGAAGGAGGTGTTTCTGGTGTTCCGGTGAGGCGAGAAAGCAGGGGAGCAAAGGAGGTCGGCTTTTTGGGCGGCCAGATTAGGCTTCGTGACGGTTAGTCTCCCTCCTGATGGTTTCTCGGTGATTGGATTGTCTGTGTTCATCCGCCGGTGTCCAGATAGCTCCTCCTCTCTTTCCTTTTCCTCCTCGCGGTTCTGGTACGTGGTGTTTCGGTTCGGTAAGTGATTGCTGGACTTAGGTCTCGGGTTGTGTTCTTTCGTTGGTCTGGACGGTCTGTCACTGTCTCAATGTATTGCATAGACTAGAAGCTATCTCATGTTCTTAGAGGAGCATTGTGTGAGGTTGTTCTTGAGTTTAGCTGGTCTCTGAGCTCCGGTCTTCCTCTTTGACGGCGCGGTTGGGGATGTCCTATCCCAGTGTCGATGCAGGTCATTTGGCCCTCTCGGCAAGGTTTCTTGGTACCCGTCTCCTCTACTAGAATGGTTCCCTTTCAGCCCGTTGTTATTGCGTGGTGAGGTCTGGAGTTCCTGTGCTCGTCTCCGGTGGTCTCAGGTACGGTTCTCCTTACCATTCATCCGCCTTCCCAAAGCTTTAAAGTGTAGCAAGACCAGCAGAGAAGGCGAATGGGATGTTTTAATTCCTTATCCGGATTAGTCGACCAAGCAATGTGACAAAGTCTGATCCGGAGCTGTTACCCGACGGCTTGGCTGTGTATCTTACGGAGTTTAAGCTTGCAAGGTCATATGTCTGTGCCGCTTTTATTCAAATTCTCTGCTGTAATCTTGTAACTTATGCCCAATTCGGGATTATGAAATAATAATAAAAAAAGAACCATTCCAAATTGGAGAGTCGTAACATCAGTTTCCAGTAAAAATAAATAAACTCATATATCATCAAAGAGTGCAAAAGCTACACCATAGGTGATATGAACAATTGTAGGAACCTTATTACACTACACTATATTATACTATACTGACGACAACTGATATTTATAAAAATAATAAGAACAAAAATTAAAAATTACAATACCAAAACAACAAATAAAAAAGAATTGCACAGAGGTGATTAATCTCTTTTCTTAAATCTTTAAATGCTCCGTAGTGTGACGGTTGCATAACATAATAAATTCCAGAATTCAACTGCAAATAATTTTCTGAATTAGCGTTACTCTATCAAAAATCTGACGAAACTGATTTTGTGTTGCACTTTCAGACACAAAAAATAAATACTAACACAACTATTCTAAGTGGGAGAAATTTTTTTTCTCTTTGTGAAAATTTTTCGTAACTGAATATATATTACAATATGGAGAGTTGAATTATATAAGCTTCTTCCAAAGCCATAACAAAAAGAAAACGTAGGCATTAATTGTCATAGTTAATTTGCACCCATGACTAGCAAAGTCAAAAAAACGTTTTTTTGTTATCAATGAAAAAGTATAAATGATTCTTTTAATTACTGATTAAATTTGGTCAAAAATATTAAAAAATATTAGACTACACCAAATCTTAGATCTAATCCCAATCCAACTCCGAATCAAATACCAAACTTGGTTTAATTCATTTCGGTTTGATATATAAATATTTATTTGAGTATATTTTTCACTATTATACAATAGTATAACCATTTTATTACTTCTCCATATTTTTATGTGGAACCATTTACTAGTTTTTAATATAGTCAAATAATCAAGCTTTACAAATTTTTCAAGTCAATAGTTTTGGATCAACATTTTTTATTCAAACGAACTTTGTTTTTTTTTTTCTTTTTTTTGATAACTCTTGTATCTGGACAGCCATATTCCCAACTATTCTTCCGAAAGGGATCCAGCGCCCCAACGGAAGGGATGTTAAATCCGTTGTAGCCAAAGCTCGAATCCAGATGGCAAGCAGTACAGCTGTACCTTCTTTACCACCAAGCTACGAGCGCTTGATTACGAACTTTATTTTAGACATATGAATACGCTACTTCATAGTGTTTGAAAAAATAGTTCCAACATTCTACTCAGGTTTTTGTGTGATCAAGCTCGAGATAGGTTCTAGTAAAATCTAGAACTTCTCTGCTTAAAAATCGAACGCTTCTCAGATTTGCTGGCGTTAATTTACTGAATCAATAGCGTGCGGGGATACCTTTAGATAGTTAATCTCATGCACACGTCGAATCATCCGATTAGAGACCTTATTTATGGGCCTTTGTTTGAGGCCAACACGCGTACTCATCTCTTTCTTTAGATGACTCTTGGGTTTCTCTATCAAGCCCAATTCAAAGTTTCCTGACTTGCTATAATATTAATACTAGATTTTGATTAGAGTTTAAAAAAAAAAACAGATTTAAAAACAGATTTATTTTCAGAACAAACACAATTTTTTTTGTAAAAAAACAAATTTATTTGATATAAATTTGTATTTTGATTGTATCTACATTTAAATGTTACAAAAAACATTATATTTGTGCAAGTTATTATATGTTTAATACTCTAATGGAAATATTTTGATTATAAAATATATAATTATGTTTTAAAATAATATATAAATATCGAAGATATGGTTTTAAAATATGTACTAAGTTTAAATAAAATCATATTTTTTTGCATTTATCAGCTTTTTGAGTTATTAATGTAATTAGTTAAATTATATATGTATTATGGAACCCTGATCTGAAACCCAATTAGACAATGAGTATATATTTGATTGCCATATCTGAAAAAACCGCTACCAAACCTGACCCGCAACCAAACTAAATGAGTCCCAAACACACACACACACACATATATATATATATATATATATTTTTTTTTTTTTTTTTTTTTTTTTTTTTTTGTCATCAGCAGAAAAACAAACACACTCTCATCCGGTCGCTGAAAACCATGCCGGCAACTCTGCATCCATGTGAACAACAAAAGACGGTTGTGTCCTGGCACTACGTGCTAGTCGAATATATATATATATTGTACTTGTAGTAATATTAATACCTAAATTAAAATTACAAATCAAATATATTACTTATTTTGGTATTTATGGATAAAATAGATCTAAAAAATATATGTTTACTTTTGAAAAAAATAATTTATTTAAATTAGATTTAATGAGTATTTTTTATTTTTAGTTATTTTAACAAGTTTGAATAATTCGAAAAAAATATCATACCGAATTGGATAATTTTGGTTAAAAATAACCAAACCAGAGCCATATATAATGTATATCCAAAAGATTTCATATTCATTTATATGAAAACATATCCAATCGGATTTATGAGGATCATTTAAAACTCAATCTCGGTTTTATAATATTTGAATAAAAAATTCCAAAATCCCAAAGACGATTTTCAAAAGAACTGATCTGTATCCAAATAAATACACAAGTATTCATGCTTAATCTCAATTTAGTCAGCGTGTAATAATTAATAAGCTTTATATGTATCTATTTGGCAAACAAAATATCCTTTATTTCAATATCTAATGCCACACAAGTTAAAATATTTTAAAACTTGTTAGGTATCTTTTACATAAAATTTTCAGAATTATTTTTAAAAATATATTTGAAGTGTATTTTTCTAACAAATGTTTCACTTAATTTTGTTAAAAATGAAAAAAATATGTGAAATATTTTAATTTTGGTTTAATTAATTAAATATATTTATATAAACGGCTGGATATTTAGAGTAGATTCTTGTGAAATAATGCTGATATTGTAATTAATTCCAGCTGTAGAAATTATTAATTGTTTTACTACTTTAATTTTATTTGTGCTTTAGTAATTTCTTTGTTATTTTAAATAGGTTAAAGGTATTAGATGATTAAATTTAAATATATTAGACTAAAATTAAGTGTATGTATATATATCTCAAATAAATCATTCTTATCAGTTCAAGTTCCAGATTATAATTCTTAAAACCTATCAAGTTAATATAACAAAAATAAGTTGATAAAATATGTATTTATATGTTTTATTTTTCAACCATTGGTTTTGCGCTAAACTATATCATGTATGGTTTTTTTTTGTGGTCGATAATTAAGTTTCATGCGAGAAGAAGTTCAAAGAAACGGGCCATCCCACCTATTCGTATGATTCATATAAAAATCAAAGAAAGTTACATTAGGTTAAAAATGGAATGTAATTCTACATCTCCAATTTCCATCATGCTATTAGTGACGGGTATAACTCTTTTGAAAAATCAGTGGCATTAGAACTAATATTTCAAAGTAGTTTAAGGGCAAAATATATAAGTGATCTGATATATGGTGTTTTAGATATTTTGTATGTATGTTTTTAATTGGTTTTTAAGTCTTTATCGAATCTTTCTAATTTTTTTCTAGTCATTACTGGTTTGAAGTTTCATTGGATGAGAGATGTACCAGTTGGACCAAAAGAGGCAGAAAAGAGTGTAATCTAGTGATTTTCACGCACAACAGTCTGATGATTGTTTCCTATCGAGCGGAGCAACCCGAGTGAACTATTATTTTGGGATTTACCCTAATTATCCTCTTTTTCTCTCCCTACCGCCTTTGGCTTTCATATATCATATTTTTATGTTTCTCATTATTATTCTACGCTTTCTTTCATATAATAAACTCATTGGAGACTTTTGGATTGTTGGATTTTGCTACTTTGTAAAGGGAGAAGGCTCTATGTATCTCACCTAGAGAAGATCATTCTGAATCCTCTTTGTTTTCTATTATTTTATGCATTATTATTCATCTATAAACTCTGTGTTTTTTCTGTTCATGGCTGAGTAGTCGACTAGCTTGTCCAGGGTTCTAGGGTGTTAATTTCGTGAGCTAAACATAAATAAGTGAATCTATTGATTGTCTTCATTCATAACTGTTCTTATTGCTTGCATTAAACTGGCCGTTTAAAGTTAGATCATAGATTTAACCTGTTCATTAACCGTGTAATAGATTGCATCTCTAATCAGCGAAAGTAGATATTAGAGTGTTTTGTGAACCTATTAGACTTGATCTCTATTGCTTGCCGTCCATGTTGATCCAAACGAGAGTTTAGGTATCAAGATCGATTAGCATAGGGAGCAGTACCACGACAGTGGGATGTTCTACTTGAGTGATCCGAGTTCTAAACTTACGCTTAATTATGCTTGAATAATTGTTTGGCTCACAAATATTAGCACTCGATAAAGTAACCCTATGCTGGCTTCTTTTTAATCTGAATTTACATTTGCTATTGCTTACTTATTTTGCACATTACCAAATCAAACAAAACCCCATATTGTCTTAAAAATAAAGTGTAATCGTTGGTCTCTGTGGATTCGATCCTAAAGTGCTACATCTTGTGGTAGTGTGCACATTAGGTTAATTGTGTACGTATACACGTAATATCATGATCCTATTTTAATAATACTGACTTTTGTTTAGCTCGAAAGGTCGACTATGTGATTTTCCTTTACAAATGAACAAATATAAATATTTTAAAACAAGGATTTTATAAATATTTTAAGTTGATTTATTTTATTCATATTTTTGATTTATTTTAATATTTAATCGATTTGGTTATTATGTATGTATGTTTAAATGCATTTACTTCTCTAAATTAAATACATTATTATTTTTTCTGAATTGATTAAAATTTTAATGATTTTTTATTTGCATTTGGACATTTTATTTTAGGTATAAAAATTTTGATTATTAAGTTATTCATTTTGTGGGTTATATTGAGTTACATATATTCCTTCAAATCAAAATATAACTACTTTTGATTTCACTTAAACAAAATTTAATTATTTTTATTTATTGCATTAGTTTAGTTCTTATCTTAAATACGTAAGTATACTTTCATATATAATTAGATATTTATTGTTTGTACAAAATTTTTAAAAAGAAATAAAGTTATAACAAGTATTAAGTTTCATAAACAGACATCATTAATAAAATTTTAAAATTTCATTAATGGATATCTATATTTACAAAATAATAATTATTTTTTAAATAAATTTATACTTTATAAGTATAAAGAATAAATTAAAAATATTTTAAATAATCTTAACTAGAAGTATTTATATTGATTTATGTATTTGTATTATAGGTATATTAGATTTTAAATATAAGAAAATATCAAGCCTTCAATAAATTTTCTAGGGGTATATTAGGTTTGTATAAAGTTATTTATTTTTATTTATTAATGTAGTTTGACAAAAGAATATAGAAAATTCAAATAAAAATGAAAAATTAACAAAATAAATTATGCAAAAATGAATAAACATCTCAAATGTTGCAATTATAAAATATTTTTAATTCATCAAATATATATATATATATATATATATATATATATATATATATATATATATATATATATATATATATGTATATATATATATATATATATATATATATATATATATATATATAACTTTATGCTATTTATATTAATTTATCTAATAATATGAGAAGATATATTGATATAAATATTAAATAAAAAATTACTTGTAAAAGAGATTATTATTTTTACTATCAAGTTTGTTATTCGTGAATTTTTTATAAAATCACATTGTATATAAATATATTTTTATTCTCATTTATTTTAAAAATAATTTAGTTTTATAAAATATGTTAGTTTCTTTTTCTTTCCTTTTTCGTTTTTTTTTATTTTATGAATATTTTCTTTTATTATATATCTCATTTGAAAATATAGAAAAGAAAACTAAAATTAAACAATTATTATCAGAAATTATTTTAAAATTTTAAGTAATGAATATTAGATATAATATTTTTATATTGTAATGATACTTTTGTAATTAACCATTATAAAATTACTGTGACCACGACAGATATGAAACTAATTTGTCAAATAATATTATAGAAATATTATTTAGCTTATTTTCTACTTTGGCTAATCAAAGTGTGTTTCTTTCCCTTTAAAAATCGAAAATCACATTTTTAATTTTCAAATTAACATTTAGTGACACTTTAAATTTTAAATTATTTCACTAGCATTTCTAGAAATATTAAAGCATCAAATCTTAAAATTTGTTTCCGGTCAAAAAACTTGATGACATGAAATTATGACACAGGAAAAATAATAATAATAACACGAAATTAATAATTCAACTAAATAACAATTTCACTTAATACACTATGTAAAAATAAGATAATTTTAGAAATTTACAAAATTGTATTTATAAAACTGAATTTAAAAAAAATAAACTACAAATTTTAAAAAATTAAATTAAAAATTGAAAATTTTAAAAGGACAAATTAGCACAGAATCCTCGCCTATAACCATATACTTCTTTTTTTTTTCTGATTTTACCTTTTCAATTGTTTTCGAGAGAAAAATGTTATACTACAATAATTTATGTTTACTATATTTACAAATATATATTTATTTATTTTTAGGTTTTGATTTTCATAATGATTTTGAGTTTTAATTTTTTTATATGTATATATAGATAATCATGTCTTTTATAATCATGACATCTTATGTAATTCCAATTTTAATTTCAAATATTTTATTTTTAATATCTGACTTTATAAGTATAGTTTTATAACTTTCTAACATTTTTTATTTTTATAAAATAGATTAATTGAAAAATATTAAATTAGTTGAATTATTAATAACACATTACCACTATTTATTTAGTTATCTTTCGGCCTCATCACTTTTTGTTATATTATATTTCATGTCATCATTTTTTGACGGAAAATAAAGTTAACTGCTAAAGTTGTTCGTTTGAAAATTTAAAAATGTAAATAAAAATAAACGTTTAAAATGTATGCAAATGTCATTGTTTTTTTTTGATAAAATGTAAATGTCATTGTTATAGTTTAAAATGTCAGTTTCCCTTTAAATATAACAACGGAGTAGTATAAACTCGTACTCGTGGATTAGAGCGGCTCATATATATAGCTAAAAACAATAATAGTGTAACTGGCACTTATCAGAGAGTGCATCTGGAAGCTTTTTTTTTTTTTTTGCCGTCTGATATTATTTATAAATCTAAAAAGGCCTAGAAAACATACAACCCAAAAATACAAGGCCAAAACCCGACCATAACAGACAAACAAAAGTCCAGCAGACCTAAAACAGTTTCCAAACCCAAACCGAAAAATGATCTGACCTATCCCTTTCACCGCTCCACGTGTTGTACCAAAGGGACGCGTGACGATAACATTGAAGCGTCATCATCGGAATCGTCTGGAAACTACCGCCGGGACTAAATCCGAAACCTCACCGGAATCACGAGTCACCACTTCTTTCCGCTTAGAAGTCGACGCTGTAAGCTAATCAAGCTTGAAAATATATTTAATTACAAAAAGATCACAACAGTAAGTTCGCTTATCAGTGTAAGACTGTAAGTGGCAGATTTCGTGTGATACATGTCTGCCACCACCACCTCGTCGCTCAGCAATTTTCTATTAGCCTTATCTAATCAAATATTTTGTCCATGCTTTTTTAAATATATCTAAAAATTTCATAATCGTTTTATTTTTTCCCAACCAAAAGAAAAAAAAAGAAAATAATAGAAAAGAAAAACTAATTTGTGTCTCTGTATTATTGTTGGAATCACATATATGCAGGAGTTTCAAAACCCTAAATTTGAAGACGATGTGGTATCAGTATATATCGACTTCTTTCTCTAGCAAAACAATTGAAAAAAAACAACTACGGCGTAGTAGATATATATCTTAAAACAATTGAGCCGACAGTAAAAAGAGCTATGTGCATGTTGGTGGGATGTCCACTAACTCTGTCTGAGTGGTAACCAATTTTTACATAGGTCCATACTGTCTTCTACATTTCAACCCAACTAGCATCCTAAGAGCAACATTATTGATAGAACCAAAATGTTGGTTCTTAGGTTTTTTTAATAATATTTTGGTGTTAAGGACAATTGTTAAGGACAATTCTTTAATTTTCGATTATTGCTAGGACTTGTAGTGGTCCTTAAGTTTTTTTTTTTATAATTAGTGATATACAAAGATAAGTTTTAAATAAAACATGAAACATTTAAATAGAAAAAACATTAAATATTTAAATAGAGAAAACAAGAAAATTACAAAGAAGGAAAAAAATAACAAACATAATAAATGAAAGCAAACAAACATTTTATTGAATTCATAGAAACATAAACATTATATAAAATTTGCTTGATGTCCAAATTTTCCCATATATTTTCAATCAAATATTCTTTTAATTGTTGATGGATTTGTTGATCTTGAACTTCTTTGCGACGAGCATTTGATTGGGGCTGTCTTGTAGATTTTTTAACGGTAAATGTAAAATTGTCATCTTAAAATTCCTCAACAGTGCATGCATCTTGTTCATCTTCGACAATCATATTATGGAGTATGAGACATCCTTTCATAATATTTGAATTTTTTTATCCCATAATTTAGAAGGATTTTTAACCACGGCGAACCTAGCTTGCAAGACCCCAAAGGCACGCTCAACATCTTTTCGAACGGATTCTTGTTTTTGAGCAAATAAATAATGTTTCAGATTTTGTGGTAGTCAGATTGATTGAATAAAAGTCGCCTATTTTGGATAAATACCATCCGTGAGATAGTAAGCCAAATTGTACTCCCTCCCGTTGACATGAAAGTTTACTTCCGGAGCTATACCCTCAATAATGTCATCAAAAACAGGTGATCTATCAAGAATATTAAGATCGTTCATAGTACCTGGAGCTCCGAAAAAAGCGTGCCATATCCAAAGATCATATGAAGCAACCGCCTCCAACACAATTGTTGGTTTATTGGTTCCCCGTGAATACATTCCTTTCCATTCTTTTGGGCAATTCTTCCACTCCCAATGCATACAGTCGATGCTTCCAATCATCCCGGGAAATCCCCGTTCTTCATTAAAATGGAGTAGTCTTTGAAGATCTTCCGGTGCGGGACGTCTAAGATAATGATCGCCAAACAAGTGGATTATTCCGGCGGCAAAATAATGCAAACATTTCCTAGCTGTTGTTTCAGCTAGTCGTACATATTCATCAATTGCATCAGCTCCACCACCATACGCCAATTGACGAATTGCTGCAGTACATTTCTGGAGCGGAGATAGACTCTTTCGTCCCACTGCATTTTCTGTTGGTCGAAAATACGCTACTTTTGTTGAGAGACGATGGACAATACTCAAGAACAATGATTTGTTCATTCGAAACCGGCGCCGGAATAAATTGTGAGAGTAAGTTGAAGTATCGCTAAAGTAGTCATTCCAAAGCTTGTCGTGGTCTTCTTCTCGGTTTCTCTCGATAAAAATACGTTTTTTTCTCTCTTTTGGTTCTGGAATTTGATCAAAGTCTTCCTCAAAATCATCAAACATGTCATCAAAATCCTTACCATTATCTTTGTGGTAATGGTAATGGGAAGAAGAAGCCATTTAGAAAAAAAAGAAAGAGGATATATCCTTGTGATTTATTTTAAAAAGAAAGAGAAGTGATCCTTGAAGTAAGCATACGAGTGATGTATATTGTGATTTCTGAAGTAAACAGCTTGTGATGCTTTCTTGTTTTCTTGTGGAATAAACCAAGATTGCTTGTGACTCTATAGTATATCTTGTGACTCTTTGGTAAGTTTACCAACCACCGTCGAGACCGAACCAATCGCCTTCCCAGTCGCCTTCTCTAACAGAACAGGTTTCGAAAAAAAGAAAAAATGAAGTGATGATCCAAATCGATGAAACGCGTCGTTTCAACCCTAATTACTATCGGCCACTAAAAATACGACATGTGCTAGATAAGGACGACCACATTTGTCCCTTAGCTAAGGGACGTCCCAAGTATAATTGCCATATTTTTGATTTTCTTTTTGCACGATTAATGTTAAGGATGCGGTAAAGTACCCGCGATAATGTTGTTCTAAGGACCGTAACCATTACAACAAGAAAAGTGAAATTAGGTATTTGGTCTCCAGGCTGAATATTTATTTTACCGCCGGTTTTAGTCTCAAAGGTTTTGTTAAACCGCCAGCTTTAGTGTCTGGTGTCGTCCGTCTTAGACAGCCAGCTCATATTTCCATCATGTATCCCTCCACCAGTTAATAAAATCCTTTTTGAGGAGAAAAAAAGAAAATAAGTAAAACGGTATTAATTCTCTTCTGTATAGCAACATAAGATATCGCTTGTTGAGTTGTTTTTAGAACTCACTTATTGATTTGCCATTGCCAGTTACAAGTATATTCAATTAAATAGGAATAACATATGCTTTCGTAATTGAACGACCCAACGATGAAATGCAACATATTATTCCATAAAAGGACACGAAAACGTAGATAACTAATGTTTCATCGTTACTTAAGATCTATCAGATTTTGTCTCAATTTTTTCCTATATGATGGAATAGTTTGCCGATAATATTGTTAATGTTTACTATCAACTTATGGATATGTATTTTACTATTATCGAATTTTAATATATGCATAAAATAACATTATACCTTTTTAACCCGTAACCTTTAATATACTTGTAAAATGCCTAAATTAGTCAAAAAGTTAGTATCCGCAATACAAATTTGATTATTAGATTTGCTGATGCTATGAGCCAAAACTAGAATATAGAAATAATCTATTTTTTTCTAAAGATGACAGTCATGACACACAAGTAATTGATTGGTACCAATGAAAGTGTCAAATCTACAAATGTTCAGTAAGAATTATAACAAGAAATATATAAAACAGAAAGTCTCTTAGTCTAATTTCTCTAAAATAATAATATCAAACAACCATTCTTCATGACGTGTGATTCATAATCTATATGTGTTTGGTTCATATATTAATATGTTAATTGGTTGATATAACAAAAAGTAAAAAATGGTTGATTAAATTGTTTTTCTTTAACATTAAGGCAGATTAAATTGTTGTGAGAGAATAAGCAGGTTTAGTTTGTTAGAATGGAAATGTGATGTCAATTTCACTTTACCAATATTCAAATGGATGTATGTAAATTTGAAAGTGTTGTTTTCTTTTGCATTAAAAACCTTTTGGCACGACTTCTGTTATGGAATTATTCTAATCTCTGTGCATATTGAATTCACTCCACTCACATCTCCATCACTCTTCTATTTTACAGTGTATACCACGTGTCATTCTTATAATATATGGAGAATGTTTTTTTTTTCAAACATTTTTTTTAAAGAACTCAGACCATCTCCAATGTATTTTGCTATTTTCAACTTTAAAATAGAAAAACTTTATAATAGAGGTGAGATATGATCTAATATATTTATCTAAAATAGCAATCTCTATTTTATAAAGTAAAAAATAGAGAAATGCTATTTCTTCCTCTATAAATAGAGAAAAAATAGAGATCTCTATTATAAAAGAAGAAATAGAGGTGGATTGGAGCAACTTCGTCGTTAAGGCCTAATATCATCACTGCTCTTTTATATGGAGAATGTTTCCTTACAATTAGTAGTAGCACACATATTTTTAAAATGTAGCATATTTTTAAAACACAACTTTCATTAGTACATTTAAAGAGTTAGAACTACAAATTGATTATACAAAAAAGATAATATATAAGATTTATGCAGGCAATTTTATCGATTTACTTATGATCAAATACGATTCTGAAATAACTAAAATTTTCCAGCTCATAATTAAATTAATATCACGAGCAATTATCAGTTTCCATTTTCTCAATATAATTTAAAAATAATTGAAAATATGCAATGGTATATTGTTCAACAACTTGTTTCTCACATATTATGTGTGTGTGTTTATTTAAACTAATATTTTATAATTCATAATATATATTTTATTCGCAAAACTAAGTCGATTATCAGTCATAAAGTGTTCTGTATTTGATCATACTTTTAAATCTTAAAATTTAAAACACGCTAGTGTATATATACGGTCACATATCTATATTTAGGTCCATGCAAATGCAACAAAACTTTTGAAAATGGAGTCATTGTTGAATTATGCTCATAGGCTATTAAAGATTTCTCATGATCTCTTGAAGGGGACTTGTAATTCAGTCACTACATCCCATCTGTGTTGTCTCTTTCTTTTTACATTTTTCTTCCTTTCTTATTGAGCAACCGAAAAGTGTTATATCAGAAATCCTCGTAGTCACATACTCATAGGTAATTAGTTGATTTGGACATGAGGTATGAGAAACAATGAGTTTTCCTTAATTCTATCAAGACCATAATAAAACAACTTAATTAGTCTTAGCCTACCAAGTTTGACAAGTTAATTAACATGCAATCAATCGTGATAAAATATTGATAAGTATCCAAACATAGTATCGTGATCATTATGAATAGTTCATTATCTATATACAAAATGAAAATTACATGACTATGATAAACTTTATGGATCGCCCTGAAAATTAGATATTACAGACAAAAAAAACTATTTGAAGATTTTAAGAATGGACATGATTCAAAAAACTGTTAAAAGGTATTTAAGAATAAAAATGATCGAAGTTAATAATTATTCCCAGAATAGACTAACACATGTTTTTGTTAAGCATGTATATACATTGTACCATAGTTTAATTAAATACAAAAATTGGTTTAAATCATTGCACATAAGAGTTGAAATATAATTTTGTGAATGGTTAAAATATTATACAGTCATTAATTTAAGTTAACCTAAACATAATAGATATGATCATGTTAGCATTTTTTTTTGTTTCTTGCTTTTACAGTAAGCAAAAACAAAAATTTCGAACATCTATTCTTACATCTTAAAAGGGGGAGAGAAGTTGACATGGCTAGTGCAAGTCAAGAATGGTGAACCTTAGACATTCAGTTTCAAAGGCATATATCAAAGAGAAAACATTGGTTTGAGGCGTCCACTGATTCCTAGCTACTCCCAAAGTAAAATTGATAGTTCCGACATCTGAGACGACGAGGAAAATCTCATATATTTGTGGTTATTGCTGAGGGCTGAAAATGAAAATTGATTTCTTAAGATTTCAAAAACGTGCTAGTGGAACGTGCCAAATTTAGTGAGTGGACGAAACTAGTTTTGTAATACATTGATTAGAGAAATTTTGTTCAAGTCAAACTTGTAACCGTTTCACAATTTTCATCTAACGTTTGGATCTTAGTATATACTCCCTCTGTTTCAATATAGTTGATGTTTTAGAAGAATAATTTTGTTTCAAATTAGATGAAGTTTTGAGATTTTAACTTTAACTTTATTGAAAACTGTTAAACCAATTAGATTTCACTGTATTTTTTATTATTGGTTAATTGATTCTAAAATAATTTTTTAAAAATAACATTTTTAGAAAAATCTAGTTTCCTTAATCTTTGTGCACTAAGGAAAAACATCAAGTATTATGAAACAGGGGGAGTATATATATATATATATAAAATATTAAAAAAACATTGGTTTGACAGTTGACACAATGTAAAAGTTTGAGGAAAAAATTGAAATTTAGGTTAAGAGTGTTTAAAGATAGTAGAGGTACAAAATACTGTTTGGAGACAAGAGAAGCATCTCAATGATTTTCACGAGATAGGACCTAGAACTTAGAAGTGGACTTTGATTACGACTTTTCTTAGGGGTGGGCAATTTTCAGTCCCACATTGTCTTTTACCATTCCTCACCAACAATCACCATTTTTTCTTTTACGTTGTCAGATTTCCATGAAAATAGAAATAATTATTCAAGAGTTAAAAATATTACTCGACAATAATATTCATCATTACTGCAAAGAAAAGATCAAATGAAAAATAATTAGGGGTGTTATATACATAATTTTATGGAATAAAATATTTATAAACATTTTGTTTAGATTTTACCATTCTCCACTAAAAATAAGTAAAGGAAAAATATCCCTTGCTTTTCCGAAAAAATAGCATAATTAATTTATCATTGTTCGTATTTTATTTTTTGACATACTAGTCATATTTATTTTATCATTTCATTTTTTATTTAACCATTTAAAACCTGGGACATTATAAAACTAGAGATGTGCATATGTATTTTACGGGTTCTATAAATATGAGTATATTTTCTCGTTTTTATTCAAATAATATATAAAATATACGTTGAGCATTGAAGTATCTTTAAAATACGCTTGAATATTTTTCATATTTAATAGTTTTCTTGAACTTATTTCCAAATTAAGCTATGCTCTATATGTCAAATCTTCTACACGGTAACTCGTAGATTACTACTCACCGAATAAAATTTCTCATATATGTTTGTAAGTATTTTATATTTAGAAATTGAGATATATATCAACACATAAAAATATATTTGAAAGTACTATATCTAATTCATTCAGTTTTCTTTTTTTGTCTTCTAAAAAAAATCTTCCATAAAATATAAATCTGCATTTTTAATAAAGAATAAATTTAAGATATATTATAAAGAAGGTATTGAAAATTTATACTTAATGTTTTGATATTTTGAGACATATTATAAAGAGAGAGACCCCGATATAATCTTTCACCATTTTAAATGGTACAATTACATTTTAGATTCTTTCACCATTTTTATTAAACTCGTTCATCTTCTACCAAGCTCCAATAATTCTGTATGTTTTTCTAATGGTTACATTTTCTTCTTCTTTCATTTATATTCTGTTTTTTATTATTAAAGTAGCAAGCAGAAATTTGAGATTTCAAAATAAAAATATATTTGCAACAAATGCAAATACTAATTTTTAAAGTATTTAATAAATGAGACAGTATTTATAACAGATACGGAGACCAATTTATAATTAAAAAAAGAAGAGAAACACTATATTACATTTGTTGCTGATAAATTGGTGGAATTCTATGAAACTATGAGAATATAAACAAATGTTTGAGAAGTTTTTTACTGTTGATCATTTAAAAAATTTCACAGTCAAAATACTTGAAAATCTCATAGAAGAAAATTATAAAAAGAAAAAAAAAGTTTGATAATGAAACGTAAAATGAAAATTCTGAGAAAACTCAGGAATTATACAAACATCTATCAATATATATGGTACAACGTACAAGCTACCAATATATATTAAATATGGTCCCAACGAAATGTTATATAGTTAGAATCGAATTAAATGTATTCAACAAACAACGGTAGCTGCGGGTATATAATCCAACAAAATAATTTCGATGACAACAAATATTTGATGAAAAATTTGGCAAAATTGGTTTAAAATACATTCCTCGTTTGCTAAAGAAAACTGGCTTCACCATATCGACAGTTATAGGTTAACGTTTTCTTTTTTTTTTTTTTTTTTTTGCTAAAAGGGTTAACGTTTTCATTTAAATACAGGAGAAAATCAATACAAATAGTTGTTTTGGATAAACCATATTTGGAGGAAATGAAATTTATTAAAATATAATTATTTATTCCGAAAGTATACCAAATTTGAAAATAAACGTTGAGTTTATAAGAGAAAAGGTGATTAATTAGTAACGCAGCATGATTTGATATATAAGTAATAATTACGACAGCATGAGTCCGACCTAAATGTCGAAAAAGAAAAGTCATCGAGCTGTCGGATGGTACTCTTTAATGATTTCACCCGAAATATTTCTCTATAATCTATATAGGAAAATTAAAATCTCCTACCTAATTTCAATTATTTTACCTCACTTTTTATCGAAAAATCATCTACGTACAATTAGTTCAAAACATGTATATATCAAAAGATACCTCGTGTTGTAATTGATGTGTATGCATAAGAATATACGGAGGCCTGGATTACTATTAATATATATAGCTTATGCAACCTAGATACAATATATAATGCAGGGTCGGTATTGTGGCCTCGAAAACATTACATATAAAAGCACTACCACTAGAGGTTTTATCCATTGAAATTCTAAAAATACATATATGTATATAAATATATTATATATGCGTAAATAATTCTAGAGTTTATCATTTATAGAAATTCAATTCAAATTTTTTTAATTTTTTTTAAGAAATATTGGATTAAATTTACAGTAAAATGATGAACCCCATAATTATATATACAAATATCATGTTTAGAATTCTAATGAGTAGAACCCCGCGGGAAATCCTCTAAACGGATTCTAAAAAAAGCATTTTTATAAAAATGTGTGTGTAAAAAAAAGTGTGTATTAATATAAAAATAGAAAATGAGTGTATATATGAATGCGTATATATGTGCACGCACATACATTTTCTTTTAGGTTTTGGGTAGCATGTTCATGGGTCAGCATGCTGTCTCCATTATCTTTTTAATATATATTTAGGTTTCTTATTGTATGCAATTCTAATAAATGGTTTTATCTGCTAATTAGGATAATTAACCACGAAGGAATGGTGAATTAATCAATTCTTGACCACGTTTTAAAATATTGAACCTTCAAGATCTGCACTATATATAGATAAAAATATTGATCTTTGACAACTAGAAAATAAAGAGAAACCTAGTGTCATGTAGGTCGTATATGACAACAAATCTAGTTTATATCTTCATATAATATTAACTTACATGAAAAACTAATTTTTACACACGCAAATTAACCATTCCCAGTTTTAACAAAATATTTTTTTTTAAGAGTTTGAAAAAATATTGATGGTTAGAATATATAAATATTTCCATTTGCTATATATGTGAAAGCACTTAGTACATTTTAGCTGACTCTATCTGTCACCAAAGCTCCTCCCTTCTCTCTCTCTCTCTCTCTCTCTCTCTCTCTCTCTCTCTCTCTCTCGCTCTCTCTCTCTCTCTCTCTCTCTCTCTCTCTCTCTCTCTCTCTCTCTCTCTCTCTCTCTCTCTCTCTCTCTCTCTCTCTCTCTCTCTCTCTCTCTCTCTCTCTCTCTCTCTCTCTCTCTCTCTCCCATCCCCTTGTTAAGTGGTCAGACAGACAGAAGTGAATGATGAAGAAGGTGAGCTGAGCAAGATGGAGAAGCAGGGCACGTGCACTACTAACTCATCTCTTAGCCCACAAATATACACACTCTCCCCAAATGCATGTATAAGATAGAGATATGTATGTGGAGTGTGATGATAATTGAGTTAGTTCTTCATGTGCCCATCTTCCCCATCATGACCACTTCACCTTGATGATGATGATCCCAGTGTTAGTCATATATTGACACACGTGGGAATATATATATATATATATATATATCGATGTGTCTGTGTGTGTCTATTTGTGTGTACGAAAAGCGAATTCAGGGAAGCAGATATCCCGCAACAAGCTATTAATACGTACGTATGCAAAGAAAGCTTACTCCATTGGAAATTTTATCAGGTATGTCTAACAAGGTTATATGTTAATTATCACCATTTTTAGAACTAATCATCACCAATTCGAGCGTAAATGATTTCAGACTGAAGTAAAGAATTTATATATTATTTCTGTTTTTATACGAGGCTATATGGATCATAAGATCAAATTGTTTTGTAATAATTATATTACCATAATTAGAATACTAGTACAGATTATATATATCATTGAAAAAAATTATTTAAAAACCTAGAATTTTATTGTGACACCCTTTAGAAAAAAGCGGGTGCAGTGACCGAAAAATCGGCGAGTAAATTGGGATTAAATTGGAAATTAATTTTGACAATTAATTTTGAGTATTAATTTTGTTAATTTGCTCATTTATGGGTTAGTCATTTTTGTATGATTAAATCACTTGTTATTCAAATAGATAAAAGGATAAATTACTAAAACTTTAACGGTTCGTGTTTTTCCCCATTTAAATGTATTATGCATATATAGAGTAACAGCGACAGCTAGAGGCAGAGGCACAGTGGTTGTGGTGGGGTCAAGTGACCCCAGTAAAATTGGGGATTTTTTTTTTAGTGTGTGTTTTTCTAAAATTATTATAAAATTTAGTTAAAATTTGGTTTTTGACCTCACTAATTTATGTTTAAGTTTTCATTTGCCCCTATTAATATGTGAAAAAAATATTTTTGTTATATATAATATAATTTAAATACTCCCTCTGTTTTTTAAAGATCCATGTTCTAGGAAAAAAATTTGTTTTAAAAAAATACATTTTTTACTTTTTCAATGTATTATTTAGTGAAAATCTGTTAACTTCAAGAAAATTAATTGTGTTTATTGGATTTTTATTGGTTAAAGATTATGGAAAATTGTTTTTCACAAAAATCAATGCATTTTTAATGTGATTTCTTAATATATGTGAAAAGTCTAGAATATGTATCTTAAAAAAACAGAGGGAGTATTAAATTTATATATTATGATCATAGTCAAAAATATTTCTAGCTCCGCCACTGGCGACAGCATCTTGAATGTGGGCGTCTTTAACCTAACAAGTTAATGTGTCGGCGAGGAGTAATGTTATCCGAATACAGAGTAAATGAAGATTATCAGTTTAATTGGTAAGTGGAGCATGTGTTAAAGTTGATGGTTTGTTTACCTTTGCTCGTTTTTTTTTTGACATCACCTTTGCTCGTTTATGGGTTAGTCATGCCCGCGTCTGTATACATTAAGGTTTAAATGGTGACAAAAAAAAAATGAAACGGAACGTCACATTCTCTTCTTTTTTTTTTTGCTAAATGGAACGTCAAATTCTTTAAAAATTCCTTCTATTCTTTTTCATTTCTCTGTTGTAAATGACTATAAAACAAATTTGCATTTTACTAATATTAACAAAGAATTACCATTCCTACAATTTATTCTTATTCACTCATTTTCTATTCATTCCTTGTGTTTATATGATGGTTATCAATTAGTCCCTTAAGATAATAAAATAACAATTTTTCTTGTATATAAATAATAATCGAGATTAAAAATGGCTTTAAAACATATCTTCTATACATTAATAGAGAAATTTTTAAAAAGTTGCAACCTTAATTTTGTATTAACTAAAAAAAACCATGCTTAGATATCTCTTAACTAATGTCAATTTGACTTACTTGGCACCATAAGAATCAATTGAAAAATTGGTAATCCAAAATTCAATTGTTAGAATATATTAATCCAAACATAAATGTATATGATATGATAAACTTAATACTCTGCAATCTCATTAAATTAATATTCAGATCTCATTAAATAGTATTTAAATGACTCAAAGTTGATTTATATTGTGATCCAACTTAATAACTCCTTAAAAAAGTGTAAGATAATATTCTTAATTCGTATTACTTGGACAACAATTCAAATCAAATTTTTCTATATATTATTATCTAAGTATTGCATGCTTTTGTTATAAATCGGAAATTAATAATTTTTAAGTGTTATATTTTCTTACTAATAGCAAAGAGACGTAGATATTCAAAAAAAATTGTTAATTAAAAAAGAACATTATTCAGTTCTCAGGCCTTCAGGCCTTCCTAGCACACGATAAAATTGTTTTGTTATTACCAAAAGAACTTATATATCAGATATTTTCCTTGCAACACAATTCTTTAGAACTTAAATTATGAAATTTATATGAAGATTAAGAAAAAGATTTGGCACCTGCATAATTGTTTTTTGTAGTCTAGGAAAACATTAATAATGGCCTTTTGTAGTAGTTAATTATATACTATGTGTTTTTCTGCACCATATGCAGTAAGAATTTTTTTAAAATTTAAATTATATATTAAAATGAAATTTTATTAATATTATAGATTTTATTTTCTTACCAATATTTTAAAATAAATTTGATTTAATTAAACATAAAATTATGATATATTTTTTGTTTATTTAAAATTATATTTAAGTTTATATATATTAAAATAATAATCTTAGATAGATTTTTCTATCTATTTATTTTGGTTAAAATTATTAAATCAATCTGTATACTCAATGAAAAATTGATATAAAACTGTATAACTATCAAAATGAAAGCTAAAAAAATATTTGTAACATTTGTAGATATATAAGAAATTAATGATTTTACGATTAAAATTATATTTAAAAAAATTATAGATAATTTTGAAAATTTTAGTAATTAAAATTCTATAATTATAAAAAATAATATTTTGAAATTTGTAATGTCATATTTGAATATATTTAATAAAATTGTATAAATTTTTGAAAAAATTTAGTAAAAGAATAGTATTAATATTAAAAATTAATAATATTTTAAAATTTTAATTTTATATTTGAATATATTTAATTAAATGATGATATATGAGTTATTACTCTATTCTAAAAATATTCCAAAAATAAACATCAACGTTAAATGTTATATATGAGTTATCGCAATATTCTAAAAAGTTCACCAAAAATATATAACAATATTAAATGTAATTTTCCATGTCATAATTTGTCATAAACCATATCGTCTATTTTTGTAGTCATGTCACATTTCTTTTGTGAAGTTGATTGTAGAGAGTATATGTGGCAAAATCACTTCTCAAATAATTTTTAGGAGATATCACGGTAACCTAACTTTTATCATATACAAAGTGCCGGTTGCAAACAAATAATACTATCATCTTTCTATATTTGGGCCTTAAGTATAATAATAGTCGAGCTGCAAAATTTTATGTTGTTATAGTGTGGTCCAAAACCACATTATACTTCAAATTATAAGCTTAATCCAATTTGTAATCAATACTATTAAAAGAGAAGGAGTTTTAATAAATCTACTTAAAAAGTTATTTGAACCCTTTCATTTTACTAATAGTATTATGGTCCTACCTAATATTTCCTTAATTATCTCTAACTATACAACCAATATTCATAACTTAACCATATTACTATATCAACCAAGATTAGTTACTAATATTTTGGATATTTACGTAAATATATCAAAAATATGATAGATAATAAACAATGACTTCCAACTTTTATTAGTCTTTTTTTGCTATCGTCTCCCTCACATAAGATGAGTTAATCGACTATACATTCATAGATTATTTTCTAGCTGATATATTTTATTAACTGGAAGATTTTTTTCGTGATTTATGTATCGACTATATAATTTAGAATAGCCTTATATTATAATCATTTATACATCGATTTCAACTAACATACTTATAGAAATCATAATCATATCATTTTATATGACTGTGCATATATATGACAACTAATATACATATGTTAAATATAAAACAATAATAACTATTTTGTTAGGTTTGGAACCAACTAATATCCACAAAATTATGGATCCAATTAATTTGGTTCCGATTTTATCATTGTTTTTGGGTCATTTCAGATTTATAAGAAAAAATCAGATAATTCTAGATTTTCAGTTTAAACATTGAGTAATTCGGATTATTCTGTTAAAATATTAGATAATTTTAAAAAAATTTTATTATTTTGAATTATAAATCTAGATAACATTTATATAAATTTTGTACTTAAAAATATCTATTCGATTCTCAGTTCAATTTCCTAATTTTTTGGTTCACAGATATAGATTATTTATGAATTTGGTTCAGTTCGGGTTTTGTTTTTTTCTGTAAGTCTCGGTTTCGCGGTTCCTTCTTGACATGTACACTATCTTATATAATAATTTATATACACAATATTTAATTTCAAAATAAATCCGCGTTTTTAAGCCTATGTCAAAATCTAGTTGTCTTTTATTATTTTAGTTTTCAATCTTACATTGTCAAAAAGAAAGTAAAAATCTGACACTCTGAAAATTAGTATAACTTCATAATCTAAAAATATATAAATTTTACTGATCAGTTAGTAAAAGAAAATATCTAAATGTAACGGCCCAACTTATAGATGCTTATATAAACAAACAGAATTGTATACATATAAAAAAATCCGATCATATATGAATCTTAAATTTGTCAATACAATATGTTCAATTTTTTTAACAATTACTTATTTTGAATTATCTATAACTGAAGTCATTTAAATGTTCTTTTTAATTTCAATTGAGCCGAATGAGGATCAATTGTAAATTTCCGGTATTATTATTTTTAGAAGACGATAAATCCTAAAATTTGAATCAAATTTTCTTGATACACAATTTTAGATTCAAACTCTTTTTGTAAGTTTAAATTAATTATTTTTATATCAGGCTGTTTAAATAAATAAGAAACATTTCCACCAAGTTAATGCTTCCACCGAATTTTTAAGTTTGGTACAAAATTTTGAAGAAGTTCTATATAGTAAGTTTAATTTAAGATAATAATATACTTTGTCAACAACTCTATAATTTTGACCATTGAAAACAATTTGCCAAATATGTTTGTGGTAGTTATTGAAAAGTTACATAAATATTGGTTCAATGTATCACACTAAAATATGGTTTCTAGATATTTAGTACTAATTATTTAATTTTCTAAACAATCTGAAAATCTACATATGCTTAATATATATATACGGTTGAGTTTTCCTTTATAAATACCATCAATTTTTTCACAACTTTTAATTTATGATTATAAAGAGTATCAATGATATCATATTTTAATTGTTTGATTTGGGCTTCTATATTTTCTCTGTGTACCAAATATTTATAATTAATTTGTTATTCTATATTGAAAAAAATATAAATACCAAATATATTTTGACCATCAGCAGAAAACTCATGTACCACTCCCAGCGGCTACACACAGTGCCATCCCGTCACAGATCCGTGATCTGTATATATGGCGCCAGATGATACACATATGGCGTCAGACGATACACACAACCCAACTCTTCAAACCATAAATCAACAATCTGAGAACCAGTGGCAAAGGAACTTCCATCCAAACAACTTAGCACGAATGGAACAAACACCATCAGAACAAACTATGAAACTTAGCAAGACATCCGTAGCCTGGGTACGGATCGGATATTTGGGTTTTTGAATGTATTTGTGATTTGCTTCGTATATTACGGATATCTAATTTTTTCGATTTTTTTTGCTTAAAAAATACGGATATTCAGAAAAATGGATATCCGGAAAATAAATAGATAGATACTTACGGACATCTCATATGTTTTAATTAATACAAATAATCTTAAAAATTCGATACAATTTTTTTTGTAATTTTTCTTTTGCATGATATATAAGATACAAATTAAAAGAAGTAGTGAATCTACATATTTTGTAAAAAATAAACTTAGTTAACAATTATAATTAACACAAAACTTAAGAAAAAATTTATAATTGGCATAGTTTTTTCTTTTTTATGCAATAATTTTATATAAGTAATAGTGTGAATAGAATTTATCAAATCATAAGTTAGAATAATAATTATATAATTTTAAACATTTAAAACTTTAAATATAATCAAGATATACATATATTTATATATTGTCGGATTGGATATCCGCTTTCCAAAATTTTAATATTTGTGATTTGCTTCGATTTCAACGGATATTGATTTTTAGTATTTGCTTTGCTTCGAAAGTTTACGGATATCCTGAATTTTCGGATCGAATCGAAATGAATAACGAACTAAATCAAATTTAACGGATAAATGCCCAGCCCTACGTATCTATTCACTCCGATCCACTTTACTCCACAATAGCAGAATCAAACCACTAAAAACCCTAAAGCCCTGCATAAAATCGAAACATGAATTCATCTTCTAACGACGCTGGCGAAGAGCACGAGACACCGGAGAGGATAGAACAGAAAACTTTAAGGAATGACCCTCTCGCATCGGTTAAACCTGATCTTCTCTTTTGTTTGTTTCCGCTCTCTTTTAACACATGCACTATACGATACATTTTTCAACTATTAAGTTTTAACTAAATTTTGATCCGCCATTTGAAAGCGCGAATAATATACTTTTTGTTCTAATTTATATTTGAAATTTTTAATTTTTATATTTGAGTTTTTTTTAATCATATTTGAATTTAATATTAATTTAATTTGATAGAATAATCTTTTCAATAAATAAAATATATAGTTAAATATAATATTTATCAATATATCATATTCATGTTTTAATAAAATATATCTAGATAATAACGCATCGTATGATACTATCATAACCTACTAAACTACGGTCAAGTGATATTAACTAAAAAGCCCACCAGTTTCTGCTAGCAAACAGTTTTTTTTTAAAATCAAGTATGTTTTGGAGATGATCACCCATCGACCATGCATCGTCAGATTTTAAGTATTTTCATCTAATTGATTTAAACGTATTCTTATAATACGAATCTTTAAGTCATATACTCGTGATGATTTTGTTTGGTAAAATTATTAATATATACTCGTGATGATTTTGTTTGGTAAAATTATTAATATATGGTCTACTCTAGTTCACCGGAACTCATAACTGAGAAAGCATGTTCACGAAGTGCTATCGAAGCTTTTTCCACTAGAGCGATAGATATTTATAATCAATAGTAATATTTTACATTTTATAATTTTTGTTAATCGTACGACGCCCCATTAAAAAAAAACTAAAAAAAAACAGTATATTCCAAGCTTCTAAATTCTTGGGCTTTGCTGAAACTAGTGAGAAGACTTGAGTGTTGACAAAAAAAAAAGTGAGAAGACTTGAGTTGAACAGTTGTTGGGCCTTTGAATCATGTGAACTGCTACTGGTGAATTTTGAGTTAGTAAATCGCAAATATCTATACTATTATTTGCGAAGTAAAATTTTGGATTCGAGCTCTCACGTTAAAAGTTAGAGTGGTTAATATCGTTTATACCCTTAATGAATAAAATATATAAATTAATTTCAAAATAAAAACGAATTTAAATGATTAAAATAATAATAACAATAATAAGAAGAATTATCTGAAACTTAATATATATTTAAAAAATAAAATATAATATAAACACATATATATTGTGTTGTTATCTGAAATTATCTTTTAATAATAAATTAAACTAAAATAAAACAGAAAACACATAACTAAAGATTAATCAAGAAAAATTATCAATTTATATAACTGAAAAGAGAACATTTAGTTTGTAATACTATATTCAAAGCGATTTTCTTTCTCTCACGTTAAAAGTTATAGCGTTTAAACTCTTCATTATCCTTAATACATAATTAAATTAGATATGTTAATATAGAATTACTCACAAATTTAAAACAAATTTCATCAATTTGATTTTCATCATTATCTACAAAATTATATATTATGTGATCCAATAATATTTACATCAAAATATTTTTAAAATAAATATAAATCCATGTATATAGTTTTATGAATACATGAATATTTTCAAATTGTTTACATAATAAATATGTTTTATTAAAATAAACTTTATTGTATATAAAATTAATATTTAATTAATTATTAAATATATCAAAAGCATGAAAATAATTTATTTTAATAGTTCTCGAATTGATAATATATTTATTTAGTAATTTGTAAAATTATTAAGCCCGCAACTGCGGGCAAAACACCTAGTTATAATATTGGGTTGGTTGAAAATTTGATGTTCGAGACGACTATATCGTTCGAATATTTGTTTTTGTTTTCTTCACATTGATTTGAATCATACAAGGAAACTTATAGACTAATCAATGATGGTTGGGTCCGGGATCGTCGTTACAATGGAGCCAGCAGGGTTATAGCAAAACTGACAGACACATGCAGGTACCCGGTCTTCGCTGAATCATCTGTTTCCGTGTTAAAGCGTCGCCATTTTTGAACCGTGTTGAAATTTAAGGAACTACTAGATTTTGACCCGCCCTTAAAAGGGCGGGTATATATTTTGTTTTAAATTCAATTTTTGATATTTTTTTTGAATATATTTGTATTTTTTGTAATCATATTTGTATATAAATCTTAACCAAAATATATTTTATTAAATAATAGTAATTTAAAAATTAATCCGGTATAGCACGGTTAAGGTTAGATTGCAGTCGAACTCGCCCCACTGACCCGTCAACCCGTGGGTTTTCAGTTTTGTTTTGTTAAAAAAATCTGACTCACACAACCCGAAAACAAATAATTTTGTACCCACATCCACTCCGCTTAATTTTGTGGTTATCTACGGGTTATATATATATTTTAAAAATCATTATTTAATTTAACTATTATAAAAATATATTTAAAATAAAAATTTATACATGACTAAAATTTTTAAATTACTACTTTAAACTCCTGTATTTAAAAAAAATTACTTTTTAATTTTTATTTTTTTAAATACTTTGCGGGTCCACGGGTAGCCGCGATCCAAAATTCACCAACCCACACTCACTCCGCATAAAATACTTATAACCCGCATCCGCAAATCGATTTTTCAAATAGTTTGACCAAACTTATGATCCGCTGTTAAAAGAACGGATATATTTTCTGTTTTATATTTTTAAGAAATATTATTTTTATAAAATACAGGTTGTAACCAGCAAAAAACAATTAACTGTCGTCCATTCAACAAACTGCCACGTATCAGTTCAGACTTTTTTAAAACGGATTGTGTAACTGTTTTTTGACCGGTTAGTTGTTATATGTGTATTACTAAAAAATAAGATATTTTTAAAAAATAAAATTAAAGGTTAAGCAGTTATATTTATATTGGCATATAAACAGTTATATATATCTTATTTTTTTAGTTGGACTCAAGTAACATTAATTGAACATGTTTCAAATTTAATAGTATTGATTATTATATTATATCCAATTACATAAAATAAGTTGTTATATTTTTTTTTATCTTTTAGTGAACAGTGTAACTGTAAATTAGTCTTTATCTTCCCCAATTTATTTGAATCACACTCGTTTGCAACTTCTTCCATGGAAATCAACGACCATATTCAACAAAATTATTAAAATATTTTTCTTTTCCGTTTGTGCCTCATGTTCATAGATCTGTCATCTAATATCCAATTTTCAACAATCAAAACTCTGAGAAAAAACTATATGGTGGTCACTGATACGGACAACCACCGTCTAGCACAAAAATGGTTTTGAAGATCACAAACAGCATCATGGGGTATAAGCAGTTATATAAATTATTAGTTATATATATCAATCGTTTTTGTAACCGTCGACAGTTAAAAATTATATACAGATATCGTGTTATATAGATATGTATAAGCAGTTATATATAAAAATCAATTTTTTTTAAATGGACACAACTTCATATCAATAGGGCATACTTCAACTTTAATAGTATTGATATGGTACTTTATTTTCAAACAATAATTTTTTAAAATAACAAAACCTTGTATTAATTTTTTTTAAAATGGACACAACTTCATATCAATAAGGCATACTTCAAATTTAATAGTATTGATATGGTACTTTATTTTCAAACAATAATTTTTTAAAATAACAAAACCTTGTTAAAAATAATTAATTTTGTATTATGATAGTTATTAAATAGATAAGTGTAAAAAGAGTATAGGGGGTGGTTATGTTAACCTACGTATTTTAAGTGCAAGTATTAATTGTTCCCTATATAATTTTTCTATTGTTTTATTATTGTGAAGGAGGTGGTTACGTTATACTATTGTGTCATGGGTGGTTACATTCGAAAATATAGGATACATTATTTGTTGTCATTAATCGCTGGAGCCAACATTTATCAACTGGATATGTTGAAGAATTAATAGTATTGATAGTTTTGTTTTGTTTTTTATTTTGGTTTTTCTAATTAATGTAATAAAACTAGAATAATATGCGCCGACTTTTCTCCTCAAGCAAAAGTTAAAAGTCAACATATTCGATCCAATTTTTTGGGGCGTGTGGATTCTATAAAAACCCATGCCTGCCTAAACTTATCTTATCGGCCATAACCAGACGAAAACAAATTCACCAAAGCAGGAAAAATATAGAGAGCGAGAGGGAGAGAGCATATATTAATATACCAAAAAAATAAAAATACATTTTGTGAGGGAGAAGAAAAGAAAATGGAGCAGCCTTATGTGTACGCTTACCCACCAGGGACAGCCCCTTCGGCTCCTCCCCCTCCACAAGGTAGTGGCATCGCAGGAGGGATAGTGGATCAAAGGTTCTGCGCTCCGTACCCCGTGGATATGGCGATTGTGCGGAAGATGATGACGTGGACTGACGGTAACTTCGTTATAACCGACGTTAACGGAAACCTGATGTTCAAAGTGAAGGAGCCGGTGTTTGGCCTTCACGACAAGAGGATCTTACTGGATGGTTCTGGATCTCCGGTCTTGACTCTGAGAGAGAAGGTCCGTAGATCTAGTACAACACACAACCTAATTAACTAAGATTAGTTTGAATGTACAAGCTAGGGCTTTAACTAAATTAAATTAAATTTTATATTGCAGATGATGAGCTTGCATGACAGGTGGCAAGTATTTAGAGGAGGGAGTACAGAGCAGCGTGATCTGCTGTACACGGTGAAGAGATCGTCGATGCTTCAGTTTAAGACCAAACTTGATGTGTTTTTGAGTCACAATAAGGAAGAGAATAGATGCGATTTCAGGGTCAAAGGGAGCTGGCTCGAGCGCTCTTGTGTTGTCTACGCCGGAGAATCTGACGCCATCGTTGCCCAAGTAAACTCTCTCTCTCTCTCTCCTAAGTCTATTTGTGAATTGGTAGTTTTCCCACGTTTTATGAATTGTTTGAGTTAAAAAAAAAAGGACAAAACTACGTACTTTGAATACTTGGTTGGTAATTTAAATGGAATGGTTTTGTATATGTATAATAGATGCACAAGAAGCACACTGTGCAGAGCGTGTTCTTGGGAAAGGACAATTTCTCCGTGACGGTTTATCCAAACGTAGATTATGCCTTTATCGCCTCTCTCGTCGTCATTCTTGATGATGTTAACCGAGAAGCCAGCGGCAGCAGCTGATCACAAGCTCACGTATTAGTTACATATGCTTTTGGTTTTGTATTTGTATTTGTATTGTATTGTTGTACGTTCTCTGGACACTTTGTGACTGGGATTTCTTCTTAAAACACTTAGTGTGTCATCTTTCTTCCTACTTGTAAAATTATTGTAAAATTAACGATCTTCAACTATGTGAATAGTAGGTGATTCTTCGTCCTCGTGCACGGCTATAAATATAAAAAATAAATAA
This sequence comes from Raphanus sativus, assembly GCF_000801105.2. Taxonomy (NCBI): domain Eukaryota; kingdom Viridiplantae; phylum Streptophyta; class Magnoliopsida; order Brassicales; family Brassicaceae; genus Raphanus; species Raphanus sativus. Next base: position 24,635,019 of record NC_079512.1, on the reverse strand, counting down.
ATTATAATAATTAATGATATTTTATTTTAATTATTTTGTAATTTATATTATAATTAATATGTATTATTCAATTTAAACAATATGAGTTATTTAAACTAGAGGTATGATTTTGGATATATAGGGTTTAATTGATAAAAGCTCTAATTTCATTTTTTTTAGCTGTAAAATTATTGCCGTGATTTTTTTCTTTGGTTCTAGATTTTTAATTTTTAAGAACTTTTAAATTTGGGCTGTAGGTAATTGTTTCTTCAGAACAATTATAAAGACATGAGTTCAAAGAAGTATTGTGGATTTTAAAAAAAGTTGTGAACTTTAAAAAAAAATAGAAAATAAGATTTGTGTAAATTCAGGGTTGTTGGCGTAATTGTGGCTGTTGAAAGCATCTACAGTAATAACCAATCAAAACCATAATATCTCGTATATTTGGTTATTATTTGGATATATTGTATAAATCTATTTTTCCTGTTCAACTATAATATTTTCTTATAAGAGATCAATTTTTGATTAATTTTGTTATTACATTTAATTTGATTATTATCTTAAATTTGTAAATATATTTAAGTAGATTATGTATAATTTAATATATATTGTTTTGAGGATACAATAGGAAAATTAAAACTAAATTATCCTAAGTTGATTGATTCAAAATTACATAAATGAATATAATAAGAATAGTCTTTTGAAACCTCATACATGTATATAAATCATACAAAATAAATTAATTGTAATAGTTGGTTAATATTCTATAATATTATTTAAGAATTTCATATTTATTTATAAATATTTTGAGTTGTTCTATAAATTTATATGTGTTAAACTGTTACTACAAATAATATAATATATTATTATATTATTTAGATTTTTTATTAATAACTATCCCAATTTAGTTTTGGCATAAATGATAATAGTTATTACAATCTATTTTTGATTAGGAATTTGATTTCATTTTAATTAATAAAATTACATAAAATTGTTAGGAGATTTTTTTTTTTTAGAAATTGTACATTGTATACTTATCAAAGTTACAATATTCTTAACGTAGGATTTTGTCTTTATAACGTAAGATAGGACTCTAGAAAATATTTTTGAAAAATTGTAAATAAAGAAAAAAGAAAAATATTTACAAAAAGGAAATTGCATGTAAATTTCATTAAAGTCTTGATTGGTAGAGCATTATCATTAGCATTATGCTCCATATTATCCAATCAACATTGGTTAGAAAAGCATTTAGAAAAACATTTACTAAATGCTAATGCTCTCCAAATGTTCTCTGGCAAATGCTCTCATATGAAGCTTTTGGAATAGCATTTGCATTTACAATTTATAAATTTAAGAAATAAATATAATTAGTTCATTTATTTGATTTAAAATATCATAAAATTATTTTTATATCCAGAAAATGGAATTTTCATTTATAAAATAAATTTACAATATAAATATATTTTTTTTAAAAATAGTATTTCACATTTAAAATATAATCTAATTATATAAATTATATTATATTTTAAATACAAAATATTATTTTAAAAATAGATATTTAAATTGTAAATTTTATTTTTTAAAATACAATTTTCGATATAAAATAATTTTGAAATTAGTAAATAAAATAAATAAATTATATTTCTTTTATATATTAATATACAAAATAAAAAAGCATATATATAATGATAATTTATTTATTTTGTTTAATAATATTCAAATTATTATATCCAAAAATAAATTTATATTATTTATTTTATTTAATAATATTTAAAGTTATTTTATATCCAAAAATAAATTTATATTTAAAAAATTATATTTTTAAATAATAATATTTCACATTTAAAAATTAATTTAATTTATGTTATTAATTGAGATTCATTATTTTTAATAAAAAAGTATTATTAATATGTATACTATAATTTAATATATATAATTTTAAAATAAATATATTATATACTAACTTTTATAAAAAAAATTGTATACTACTACTGCTTTACCAATCATCTTATTAAAAGTTTTAATAAGAGCATACAGCTTCTGCAGCATACTGCATCTACAGCATACTGCTACTGCTTCTGCTTTCGCTAAGGTGATACACATATGTAACTAACATGAGGACATTGTCTTTTTGTAACAGCTTGGTTACAAAAAATCATTTTTATAAGAATGTAGTTAAATAAAAAGAAAGATTACTAATGATAATTATAATTATTAATTGAAAGTTTCTCAAAAAAATAACTATGTAATCAAGTATCGTGAGAGTTGACATGACAGTTGATTTCTTAAATAATTATAGAAATGGTTTTTTTATAATTTGTTTTTTGTAAATATTTTTTTATCATACACGAGTATTATAGTCTCCTAACATTTTATTTTCTTTTCCAAAATTAATCAGATGTCTGTAAAAATCTAATTTTTCGTAACCTTGACTGAAAGGCCATCAAGTCGTCCAAATCTTGTTTGTCGTATCGTTAATAAATCTTCCAATTTCAAAACGGACCATGTTTTCCTTTTATAACTTAACCATCACCCGTTACAATGACTTGGGGTGGGTCGGGTAAATGGTTTTCAAAACAGTCTCCGTTTTCATTGGTTAATATCAATAAATTCAAAACGATGATATAGTTCCGTAAAATAAATAACCCAAACGTCACTGTATATAGTAGAGACAAATAAGCAAAGAAATAAAAGCAAAATGAACAAGAAAGAAAGAGCTGTAAAGTTGGGAAAAAAATAAAAAAGAGAAGGATAAGTTTGGTGACTGTGTAATGATTAAAAAAAGAAGATCAGAAGTGATAAAAAACAATCTAAACCAGTTGATAATTAGAGAACTAATATAAAAGCAGTAACCAACCAGCCCAATAAGCAAGATTTGTTAGCAAAAAGGGACAAGCAAGAACAGGCTGTTTGGTTTAAATTAGAACAAACAAACAAACTCTCTCCTCTGTCTCTTCTATATAATAATAATAATTAAGGGTTTCGCCTTTGTGTGTGTTCTATCATTTGTCGCAAGCAGGTCTCTCTTTCTCTCTCTCGCATCTCTTCCGCGCTTCATTTTTCTTTTGGAACTTATCTCTTCCGTGCTTCATTCAGGAGGTGATTTTTCTTCTTCTTTTTCTTCTTTGGATTTAATGTACAATATGTTCCACATCTCAAGGTTTTCATTTTGGCTCTAAGTAATCTAGTAGATAGGAGAAACCAAAAAGAAAAAGTCTACAGATTATTTGCTTGGCTGGTCTATTTGCCTGATATCTGCATGTTTCTCTCGATATTTATATTTGTTGGATCTATATGTTGTGTGGATCTGTCTTTTACTTTTTTCTTATGTTTTAATAAGGGCTCTCCTATTATTATTGCAGGGTTTTGAAACAAATGCAGAAACATGTATTTGAAAGCTGAACAGCAGTGCTCTACTACTAGTACTGCTTTACACCTCCCTTCTCCTCCCTTTTTCTTCACCACCCTCATCCCTCATCATCCCTGCTCTCACTCTCAGAATGTTCGAATCAACGCCTCGTGGAAGCATGTTCTATGCGTGGACGGTTGACTCTCTTCTTGCTTCTTGACATCACCCCCATCCCATTTTTTTCTTTTCTTTTTTCTTTTTTTTTTAGTTGTATATTTGTAGCTCTTTATTACCCCTATTGCTCTTAGCATTACTAGTAGTGAAGCTAAATCCTATGGAGAAGAAAGGGACAGTGCTGATGCTCCGTTACGAGGTCGGCAAGTTACTTGGCCAGGGTACCTTTGCCAAGGTCTACCATGCCAGGAATCTCGTTTCTGGTGATGGTGTCGCTGTTAAGGTCATCGATAAAGATAAAATCGTCAATGTTACTGGTATGACCGACCAGATCAAGCGTGAGATCTCTGTCATGAGACTCCTGTCACACCCAAACATTGTCCACCTCCATGAAGTCATGGCCACTAAATCTAAAATCTACTTCGTCATGGAGCACGTTAAGGGCGGTGAGCTTTTCAACCAAGTCTCCGCCGGCAAACTCAAAGAAGGCGTCGCCAGAAAGTATTTCCAGCAGCTTGTCCGCGCCGTACACTACTGCCACACCCTCGGAGTTTGCCACAGGGACTTGAAGCCTGAGAATCTTCTCTTGGATGAACATGGGAATCTCAAAGTCTCTGATTTTGGACTCAGCGCTCTTTCTGACTCTAGACGCCAAGACGGCTTGCTCCACACCACCTGTGGGACCCCTGCGTATGTTGCACCTGAGGTTATGAGCAGGAATGGGTATGACGGGTTTAAAGCCGATGTGTGGTCTTGTGGTGTCGTTCTTTACGTGCTCCTTGCCGGTTATCTCCCTTTCCGTGACTCCAACCTCATTGACTTGTATAAGAAGATTGGTAAAGCCGAGTTCAAGTTCCCCAACTGGTTTGCTCCCGGGGCTAGGAGATTGCTCAAGAAGATCTTGGATCCTAACCCCAACACGAGGATATCTACTGAGAAGATCATGCAGAGTTCTTGGTTCAGGAAAGGCCTAGAAAAGGAGAAAGACGATGCTGATGATGCAGAGACCGACGACGCAGAGTCAACGGTGCATGAGGACTGTGACAAGGCAAAGAAGCAGTGTATCAACCTGAATGCTTTTGAGATCATTTCGCTGTCCACCGGGTTTGATCTCTCGGGACTGTTTGAGAAAGGCGAAGAGAAGGAGGAGATGAGGTTTACGTCCAACCGAGAGGCGTCAGAGATCACGGAGAAGCTGATGGAGGTAGGGAGGGAACTTAAGATGAAAGTGAAGAAGAAGGAAGAAGGATGGAGGGTGAAGATGGAAGGTAGAAAAGAGGGTGCAGGGGTGGAAGCGGAGGTGTTTGAGATTGCGCCAAGCTTCCACATGGTGGTGATGAAGAAGAACGGTGGAGATACTGCGGAGTATAAGAGATTGATGAAGGAGAGTATAAGGCCAGCTTTGATGGACATTGCATTGGCTTGGCATTGAAACTGTTAAACTACTACTATCTTTTTTTTATATTTCTTTCGTACTAAAATGTTTAGTTTCGTTCTTGATTCTGATGATCTTTAAGACGTTTGTTTCTTGTTTTCGAGGTGTAACAATAATAAACTCATTTCACTACACGAAAAAGGGATTATGTATAATATCTGGAACACAAAGTAGACATCTGAAACCTAAAATCAAATAGTTTTTAGCAAAAAAAATAAATAACTAAAATCAAATAGGATGAGAAAGAACACGTCTAGGAAACACAATTTTACTATACAGAAAAATCTATAAAAAATACTCGACAAATAATATATTATATTAATAAAAAAAATTAAATCCTAAATACACTTGTTCAAAATATGACATAAATCTATAAAAGAAAATAATAATAATTTTTAAAGAAAAAAATATTAGTATATGATCTCGTTAAAACTATAAAATACTAGCTTATAAATATATGCATTTTGTATAAATACAAACGAACAATTGTATTGTTTGCTTTATATGAACCATAAAATGATGATTTCTACGTCTCTTTAACATTTCTAATATATTTTGCTAATATCTAGTAAAGTTATATCCAAACCACACTTAAACATACTTTATATAAAATAAATAAAAATTAAAATAATAGAAAATTCAAATTTCATAATTTAATTAATATATAATATGGTAAAATTAACTATTTTATTTTAGTTTATACAAAATATATTCTGAAACAGAAAATTCAATATTTTTCAAAAATTAATAAAATATTTTAATCTCAACATTATTAGTTTATAGAGTTTTTAATGTATATTGTTATGGTTTTGTATTATCTTAACCTTTAGATGTTGAAAAAGAATGTTATGTATATTAGAGCATTTCCAAAAAAAACACTCTATTTTAGAGTTTGCAAGTTTTAATGTGTTATTCTCCAAAAGAAAAACTTCAAACCTAACTTCAAAATTATTTGTATTTTATATTATGGTCCCTATATTTGTTATAATTAATATAAATCCATAAAACTTATAAATAACTAGCATATATATAAAAATATCACATTAATATTAATTAATAAAATCTTACAGTAAATATATAAATTATAAATATAAATACATAACTAAATATTAAACTACAAGAAAAGACACTATATTTTGAAGCTTGCAAAACTTTATATTTAAAGTTTAAAGATGTTTTTAAACTTCATATTTGAAGTCTAAAGATGTTTTTAAACCTTAAAACTACTTATTTTAAAGTTTATATTTAGTTTTATGTGTAAAACTAAAATTTATGAAAACAAATATGAAATATTATAAGATATAGTTTTTTATAAAGATTAAAATAATAAACAACAAATTATCTAAGAATCATAAAAAATGTATTATGTAATTGGAAAGACCAAAATGCAAATAAAAATGTGAAACTTCAAATTTGAGGTTTTGAATAGTGACACTCTATATTTGAAACTTCACTAATAAAAATTTCAAATTTAAAATTTTCTTTTGAAAGATAAAAACTTTAAATATGAAATTATATAGTATCTTGGAGTTGTTCAGGGGCGGATGTATGTGGTGAGCTACGGTGTCACGTGCACCATCTACTTTTCCAGAATTTTTTTTTTTTGTATATAGTTAATATATATATTTGGTGATCAGATAGGAAGAGATGAAGAAGTTAAATGAACCTAGTTGACAAACGATTTCAAACGACTTTCAAATGTACAAAGCCCAATTGAATAATGGATTTCGTTGACAAACGTTTGTCAATAAAATATAAACCTAACTGACAAACGACTTGCGTATGTCAGCAAAAAATATTAGTTAAAATCATTTGTCAATAAAACATACTTATAGTCCAATTTTAAGTACAAAGCCCAATTAAAAAAAATTCAGAAAAAGATAACGAAAGAAGTGGTAACAAGTTCTGAAAGTTGACCTAGTGTGAGAGAATGCAGTTCTGCATATTATGTCCACTGTTTTGCTCATCAGCTCCAGTTAGTCGTCGTGGCAGTTGCTCAAAAGCATTATGGAGTTGGTGATTTCTTTGATAAGCTTGATGTCTTGTTAAATGTGGTTGGGGCTTCTTGTAAGAGGAAAGATATGGTTCGAAAAGATTTTCGGAAACAAATAGAGGAAAGAATTAAGAAAGGTGAAATTAAGACAGGAAAGGGATTAACCAAGAGGTTTCATTTCAAAGATCCGGTAAGACTCGTTGGGGTTCTCACTACAAGACATTGCTGCGATTGGTTGATTTGTTTTCTTCAATCATTAAAGTACTTGAGTATGTCGAAAGTGATGGGAGTGATGGTATCAAAAGACGACAAGCTAATGGTCTTCTCAATTACTTTCACACCTTTGAATTTGTGTTCTACTTACAGTTAATGTTGCTTCTTCTTGGGATCACAAATAGCTTATCAAAAGCTCTTCAAAGGAAAGACTTGGATATCTTGAATGCTATGTCGCTTGTGAAATTCACCAAACAATAATTGTATAAGCTCAGGGAAAATGGATGGGAATCTCTGATCAACAAAGTTTTTTCCTTCTGTGAAAATTATAAGATTGAGTTGCTGGTCATGGATGATGAGTTTAATTCGAAGAGTTCAAGAAAAAGAAGCAATATAACCAACTTGCATCATTACAAGGTGGAATACTTTTACACTGTATTGGATATGCAAATTCAGGAGTTTAATGACCGCTTTGACGAGGTAAACACTGAATTACTTGGTTGTATTGCTTCTTTGAGCCCCAGTGATTCATTTCGTGAGTTTGATCCCTTGAAAGTTATGAGATTATCTGAGTTTTATCCTGAAGATTTTAGTCATATGGAGCGGATGACTCTTGAACATCAACTTGGTCTCTATATTGATAACATCCGTGAAGATAAAAGATTTTCTACTTTGAAGAATTTTGGAGATCTTGCATGTATGATGGTGGAGACAAAGAAACATCTTTCACATCCTCAGGTTTATCGGTTTTTAAAGCTAGTTTTGACTTTACCAGTTGCCACTGCTACAGTTGAGAGATGTTTTTCTGCGATGAAGATTGTGAAGACTAGCTTGCGGAACCGGATAAGTGATCAAGTTTTAAATGATTGTGTTGTTTGTTTTGTTGAAAAAGAATTGTTTGAGAAAGTAACAAATGACGCTGTGATAAAAAGATTCCAGAAAATGGAATCACGTAGGATTAATTTGTAAGGTATTTTTTTAAAAAAAAATTTATTTTATAAACGAGTTTAGTTATTGTGACTCCGGTAAAAATTTGTTCTAGATCCGTCCCTGGAGATGCTCTTAACGTAAAAGAAAAGAAGTTATGTTCCCAAAACAAATTAAATATGCATCTTTTTGAGCGTGTGTTTGTCGACCATTTATTTTGGTGTCTTACGTGTTTCTAATTACGTACGTCACATAATTTTTTAGAAAAGGAGCGGTCGAAGATAAAACAGCTAGCTGTTCATACACATATATGGTTTGGAAAATGTCTTTGATGGTTGGATGTTTCTTGTTGACCGGCCCGATTCGAAGAAACAACGACTAGATGGGACATGCTCATTGAATTTTTGGGGTCCAATAGACCACCCTCGGCCCATAATCCAATACATTTTTTTCTCTTTTCGATTTGGTCAAATCAAAGGTTTAATAGCCGGATAGGACTTCTAATGTATAAGGATTCTGCTTAATCTGGATTTTTCAGTGGGCCAATAAATTGGATAACAAAAGAAACGACCCAATCTCTGGGGGATAACAAATGAAGATGGGCAGTTGACAAAAAAAAAAAAAACCACCCAATCTCTGGCTTTAACTATCACAATAAGACTCATTTTTTAGCCTAACAACATAACTAGCTTACTTTTCATCATTACAATTTATTAACTGCCGTATTAATGAACAATATATTGCCCCCGCCCCTCTTTCCAAAAATTATTATGCAATCAGTTTTCTAAAGAAGCTGGGCTTTTTCTTGAAATCGTCGGTCTAAGCTGTATCATTTACAAAATGTTTGCTTTGGTTATGGCCCTCGTGTAAAATTTAGCGATATGATTACTTTAATTTATTTTTATTTTTAATTGTAAAATTTGTTGAACTTACTAGGTTCGGTCAAAGCTGATGGTCAGAAGTTTCTCCAGCTCCGACATCGGCTTGTTTAATTCGTTTTATTTTTCTTTTTTCGATATATTGTGTTTCCGGTTGCTGTTTTATTGTCAATTTATTTTATATCTAACAAGGTTTTTTTATTGTTTTTTTGTATGTTTTTTCTAATTGGTTTGGAAAGATAAAACTTCCAGTTAAATTGAACTGTTTAGAAAATGTAATTATAAATCTATTATGGATGGTGGCGACGAGTCTTATCAGCTTCAATCGTTGATGGTTTTTCATTCGATGGTGATAGAGTTTTTGCTGCAAACTATGGTTACTTCGAAAGGCAGCATGAAGTTCTATGGAACGGTAATCTCTTTGACTCTGTTAATAGAGCAAAATAGAGATTTGTCTTATCTCGGTGGCTCCTACTAGAGTAATAAAAAGAGAATTACAATCGTTTTCAACTTATTCTGAAGCGTGGTGAGTTTTATGGAATGGTAATCTCTTTGACTGTGTTAATAGAGCAAAATAGAGATTTATCTTATCTCGTTGGCTCCTACTGGAATAACAAAAAGAGAATGACAATCGTTTTCAACTTAGTCTGAAGCGTAGTACTTTTGGATTACTACGAAGGTTATCTCTTTTAAGATTCATCTATTCCAAAAGCAAATATGAATTAAAAAATTTTAGTGATTCATATGCAAAATAGATATATTAGTTTATTTTGGATTTGCTGGTGTACCCGTTTTCTATGTTGTTTTATTGATTTTCATTGTTTAAAACTCTTTGTAATGCTTAATAAGGTAATCCAGCTACAAAAAAAAATTGTAAAATTTGTTTAGTATACATTAAAATTTGGTGGCCCGATGAAAGTTAATGAAATTAGTTATGTGTTTATGTTTTCCTTTTATATCCACATAAAGTTGGATGCATGTACTAAGTACAATTAGCATGTACAAGACAGTCAGTACAAAAGTGTAAGATATGATCGTTGAGTAAAAGGAATCATATCATGCTTGGAGACAGATTATTGATATGAATTTGTCACTTATTGATATGCTAATTATGTCGATTATAAAATGTTGAATTATTGAGCAATGGTTTCGATGTGGATACCAGGAAAGAAATGGATTAATTATGAGAATTATTGACAATGGTTTCGATGTAGATAGCAGGAAAGAAAGGAATTAATTAAGAGAATTATTGAGCAATGGTTTCAATGTGGATAGCAGGAAATAAAGGAATTTATTAAGAGAATTATTGGTGTATGGTGGCACATGCGAAAGACCACCAACTATTCACAATGCGATAAGGACAAGCTCTTACTTATCAAAAAGGTGAAAGTACTTCCGTTACTTCTCATGGCTCAGATCTGGACAGTTGGCTTTCACTGATTGACAATTTCAGTTGCATAATCGCAGGGCTACCATTATTCATCTGATTTTCATCTCCTCATATAAATCCTTAATGGTATCATTTTTTTTCTTGGTAAAAATAGTATCACATTAATAGTATCATATTTGCGTGTCGCGTAATGCACTATATGTCTCTATGCACGCGGTTCGTGCACGATTTGCCATTGTCATGGCAGTTTCTCTGCCCCTATCAAGAACATATTTTTCTTCTTCTTGGTGCATCCCAGCTCTGATAACCATTTACAAAAACAAGCTCTGATAACCATTTACAAAAACATTGATAATCAAAGATTACATGATAAGTTACAGAGGCTAACATATTTAAAAATAAAAATTGGGAGAATTTTCCTGAATAGTTTTGTCAGACAAAGCCATAACTTCTGTCATTTTTTTTATTTTTTTGGATGATATTGACAGATACCTAAATCACTAGTCGTCGTATTCACGTCACGCAAAGAAGAAGCATCTTCCCGGTTATGGGCTGTCTGTAAACCGGCCACCGTCTCGTCCGGTTTGTGAACAATCTCCACGAGGAAAGGCCTCAGTGTATCTGACCAAATATCCCCTCCACCTCGTTGCCGCTGCCTCACCTCGATCATCACCAGCTCGTCCGTAAGCTGATTGATCTCCACAACCATCGCAAAGCAACCTCCTTCCCCTTGTATCTTCATCCCCCACGCTTCCTTGCTCGCCACGGTCAGATTCTCCTCAGCCGCCACCTCCTCCAGCTTCTCCACCACCCTCTCCGCCGTCCATCCGACACGAACCGCTCCACCCGATCGTACTTCCCGGCAAACATACCGGAGAGGTTGAAACCGGGAGATCCCGAGATGATGTGGAAGGCGTTCATCACCCGCGTCTCGCTGTCCCACTGGAGCTTCATGTCGGAATCCTCGAGGTGGAACTTGGACATTTTGTCGTCGTACCCCTGTCTGAACCAGGGGTCGCGGGTGATCTCCTCGATCGTGATCCTCGACTGCGGGTTCGTGTCGAGGAGACGAGTGAGGAGACGCCGCAGATCAGGGGAGGTCCACTTGGGGATGCGGAACTCTCCTTTGTATATCTTCCTGTACATGACCATCAGGTTATGGTCGTTGAACGGTAGATACCCCGCGTTAAGCACGAACAGTATCACTCCACACGACCACACGTCGATCTTGGCCCCGTCGTACCCTTTCTTCGCCAGGACCTCGGGCGCCACGTAGGCGGGGGTCCCGCATAGCGTGTGTAGGAGACCGTCTGGTCTGATCTGCTCCGTCAGCGCGCTGAGTCCGAAGTCGGAGATTTTCAGATCGAGCTTCTCGTCGAGGAGGAGGTTCTCCGGTTTGAGATCCCGGTGAAAGACGCCGCGGGAGTGGCAGTAACCGACGGCGGAGATGAGCTGGTGGAAGTAGCGGCGGCTGAGATCCTCGGAGAATCTTCCTTTGGAGACCTTGGCGAAGAGCTCGCCGCCTTTGGCGAGCTCCATGACGAAGAAGATCTTGGATTTGGTGGCGAGGACCTCGGAGAGGCGCACGATGTGGGGGTGGCGAAGGCGGTGCATGATAGCGATCTCCCTCGTGACGTGGGCGTTGAGGCCTCCTTTGTTCAGCCTCTGCTTGCTCACTACTTTGATCGCCACGCTCTGACCCGTCCCCGTGTCCCCTCCCTCTGTACACTTTCGCGAACGCCCCGCATCCCACCAGCTTCCCCACCTCGTACTTCCCCAACACAAACACCTCTCTGCTTCTCCTCCATCATTTTTAAGATTACTTCTGTCTTGAACTCAATTCCTGTACCCTGATACTGAAGTCTGCGTAACCATTACGAATTCAAAACCAGAAAAATAAAATAAGAAAAAAAATTCCACTGATTGTTTGTTGTTGATAGAAGAAAGCTAAGGCAAAACTAACTTGATGAGTAAAGATTTGAAAAAGCAAAACTGATACGATAACTTGAGAACAATATGATAGAGAGATCGATTTTGATTTCGGATAAGAGATAAAAAGCTCTGTATCGAGTTTGTTACATATTTATCAGTGTCTTGAGGTGGGAGACGAGGGTAGTTATGTAAATACTTGACTTTTTTCTCTTTGGTACCAAAGACGTGAGAGTTTTTCTGTTTTGTTTTTTTTTTTTATTCTTTTAAGAAGATTTTGGACGTTGAGTTGAATTAACAACCATCCACGTGTTTCCTTGCTTGTTCTCGTGTTGATTTGGTATCTCCAAGGGTTAGGTCATCGCATTAAATTTTACATATTCGAATCTTCGCCTTGTGTTATAAAATTTCCACCAACTGTTTTCAATTTTCTTCATTATAAAATTCTTTCCTACAAAAATTTAATAAAGAGGCATGTCACATTCCCTCAAATTTAAGAGAAAGTAATTTTCAACATTGCAACATATTTTCTTTTCCAAATTCCTCATCATAAAAATATATAGAAAAAAGTTCATTCTAAATTGAGGAAGAATAAATATTATTTGCTTTATTAGTTTATAATTATAATTATGTTTTACTGTTTTTATTTTTAAAACAAT